>NW_026705011.1:300000-600000 GCF_029867415.1 Vicia villosa | reverse complement strand
TAGTTATTACCTTTTGACCTTGCAGTGGACTGTCGATGCCGCCGTCAACGACTTCGACTTTCTTTATTTGAGCAACCTATCACTTGAGGCTGCCAGAAACCGCCATGGCTGCGGCTTCATTACCGCTATGAGCTGCCAATCTCTTCAAATTTCAAAATATATTTCAAAATATATTTTCATTCTCTTCCTCACTTGAAATTTTAAACAATCTCTTCAAATTTCAAAATATATTTTCATTCTCTTCCTCACTTGAAATTTTAAACAACTTCTACATATAAATATTATAAATATTGGGAGTGAGTTGAATTGCAATAGAATTAAGACTTAAAGAAATATTGTAAACTTTTCTTGACTTTTACATTATTGACTTACCTAGAGTTGTATGTGAATAGTGGTTGTCGGTGCTCTTTTACCCTACAATAATTTTTCAAAATGACTCACTTACTCAATGAGCATATATAGAAAATGAAAGGAGCAAAAGTGAATTACAGCATGCATCAAATCATAAAATTGTGGATACTCGAATAACAAACATGTTTCTTTATGCTTGTTTGCAAGACAAGGTTATCCCTACTTCACTTGTCTCATTTGTGAAAAATATCCCAGATTCCCATCCCTAGTGCCGTGTTTCTTTTTCTTTCACTTAGGAAACCATGTCTCTTTCACAAGTCATGAACATTATACAACAACCTCATATTTTTTTTTTTGGAATAAAGAAAACCACAGATTATTTATTGCCAACAGACATCATTATTTGATTCATATGCTCATTAACGCTTTTATGTCAGAGCATTTTGTCACTTAGGTCATTTTTCTTGTTATACTAGTGGACTTTTACTTCCACAAATAAATTTGAAGATCAATTTAAAACTTGAATTGGATATTTAGAGTTTTAAATTGACACGTTTATGCATACAACTCAATTTTACAAAACAAAAAACATATAAATTTGAACGTAAATGTTAGAATCATGAATTTTAGTACGTATATAATAGGCAAAATATATCTCGAGGTTCATTTTAATCCTTAAACTTTAAAAAATATTATATTGGTCCCTTAACTCTTTAAAAAGTGACATTTTAGTCCTTTTTATCACATTAGCGACGGAAAACTCAAAAATCCGTCGCTAAATCAGTCGCTAATATGATAAAAAAGACTAAAATGACACCTTTTGAAGAGTTAAGGGACCAATATAACACTTTTTGAAATTAAGGGAGCAAAATGAACTTTGAGGTTAAAATAAGGGGAAAAAAAGAATATTTTACTATATATATATATATATATATATATATATATATATATATATATATATATATATATATATATATATACATTAAAAAATATTTATATTATGGGAAAATTACACTCAATTTTTCTTTCTTTTGAAGTTTATTAAAATTACACTTACATTTCCGCTTATTTTAAAATATGCACTAATATCCCTTAAACATATATATACACTAATGAATATTTTTCGTGACGGACTAATAATTTTAGGAAAATGTTACTTATACCTATGGTTTTTGCTGTCACTATAAACTAAAGGAAGGTCAATATGATTTTAATAAACTTCAGGAGAGCTCAATGTATTTAAAATTAAAAAGAATGTTAGTGTCATTTTAAAACCCCTAGGGGAGGTGAGTGTAATTTACCATATTATTATTATTATTAGGATTATTATAAGCGATAAGAAACACTTCTGGATCAGCCTCAAGCACATGATCAAAAAAGTTTAATTTTGCCTATCATATAAATATCACAATTTGCACTAAAATTATTGGGGGAGTTTTTCATTAGGGAACAACGATACATAGTTTTGGTCTAGACACTTTTATAAGAGACACACCACTTATTCACCTAAAATTTTAAGATGATAAGTGAGTGGATTCTCCCACTTATAAATGTATTCCCCACTACTCACACTTGCTATATATTCCCAACACTCCCCCTTCCACATACACTTGTACCGGCGTTGAAACTCTTCCATATAATTTTATTAAAATATAATTTTTCATCATTTTTGTTTAAAGCTATAAGTACAATTTTGTTGAAATTTTTTGAAAATTCTTCATCATCATCCTTGTGAATCTTGGTGAAGACCAAATGCTATAATTTGTTGCATATTTGTATATTAGAATATGTTCTCAATGGCTTCTTATTCATTTGTTTCTAATATAAAATTAACAAATATTAGATAAGGAAAATAATTTATCATGTATAAAGACAAGAGACTATTAAACAACAGAAACCTTGCACCAATATTATTTTCTGCTCACGCGGATCACTAACGTTTCTAGTGAATGAATGTGTTGATAGTCTCTTAAGCTTTGATACTCAATAAATGGACGACAAAGATTATTTTATTAACAAAATTGTGACACTTTTTCCTTCAGTTATTTTTAACAACCGAGGTAAAAGTTTATTTCTTCTTTTAATAACAAAATAAAATAAAATAATAACATTTCTCCTTAGGTGGCTCTAGATGTCGTAGAATCTCTCGTGTACATAAAGTCTAAATACCATGATGACCATTGCGCATCTGTTGTAGCCAAAGCCGACCTCCATGGAGCTCTCTAGATACAAGAAACGATGTTGAAGAAGTTTGTAGCTGCCACAATCATCCCCGAAGCGAAGAAATGTAGCTGACCTTGATGCTCGTGAGGAAGAAATTTACTTAGGAGATAAATTGAGACTGTCGATCGGGACAAAAGCGAAGATCCTAAGGTCGTTTCCAAATGGAGGCTTCGAGACTGTCAAACTGGACAATAATCTGATGAGGTCAGTAAAGATATGAGTCGGCCTATCTTATGAGGTAAATTAAAATTAATAAGATGTTCGAGAGCCAACACTTATCACTTTACAATCTCTTCTCACGAGATGTCGGAAATAGATCCTAGTGAGGAACGTTACCATTATAATGTCAATCCCGGAGCCTATTACATGTCTTACAGATTCTTAGGAATTAGATTTCTCACAATGAAGTGTTTAGTGCAGTTTCTCTAAGGTCTTTCTTTCTCTGTTTTTCTCTTTTTCTCTTTGAAGTTTATTTGCTGAGTTTGAAAATATTGCTTGAGTAACGTTGTTTATCGGCAACTTCTTTAAAAAAATAGTGTCTCATATATATAGTCCCATGAAAAGATGATTGTTGAGAGAGGAAAGACAAAGCTTTCCTTGAAGTAACAGCTCCAAAAAGTCTTGAGGAACAGTGAATAAACAAAAGACAGAATTGTACACTACGTCCTGCAAAAGTGGAAAAGGTGATGTAATGTTGTACCATATTGCTTCTTTTGCAAGTTTGTGTTCATTCTTCAGTTGAGATGTACTTTTTATCTGAAATAGATAGTGCAATGAAGAGATCAAGTAACATAGACGTTGCAAGAGAAATAATTCTTCAGATTCAGAAAGAAGTCTTCAGAGTCAAAAGTGGTAGCCTATCTGAACGATGCATTATGATTTATGAACTGGAAGCAACAAGCGTATCTGAATTGAATTTTGATTTCTAAGTAGTCGCTTTGCTTCAGAATATTTATAAATCCTTTTTATGATGAGTCATTCAACATTCTTCAGAACTGCTGATGTCACTTCAAAATTAAGATGAATAGTTCTTCTGATGTGTTATGATGTTGATTCTGATGATTATCTGGACAATAATCCTAATCAACCAAAATAGTGAATCTTCACACTTAAGAAACTATTAGAATACTAAATTGTTTTATACAAATATATGTATTCTTATCTTCAAAACTTAAAGATTGAATGCAAAACCAAATCTTATTCTAACAGTTAGTTCCCTAGAGGCATATATAAAAATGTTTTGACACGGAAAAAACACCAAGCTTTTACCCTACTTTAGTTTTTGTGATTTCCATTTTTTTCTACACTTTTCAATTTGTGTGAATTTCCTATGTTTTTTTTAAAGTCTCCTCGGAGTATCTGTAACTCAGAGATTCAGTACAATACAGTTTTCTATTTCATTTCTCTATTACTTTATCATGTGTATATATTTAACCTTGGTTATGTATGATTTTAGTTTGATCATATCTGAGTAATTTTCGTAGGATTTAGGATCATGATAATTTTCGTAGGATTTAGGATCATGATAATTGTCTTGTGATAGACCTCGTGTAGACTTTTTATCCTTTCATTATAATAAAATTGATAACACTGTTTTCGGCGTTTCTGATTTTTAATGTATAAATCTTCATGAAATTAAAGGCAAATAGATATCATTCACATGTGGAAAGTACGTGATTTGGTATCCAAAATAGAAATACCGTACAAGTGAGTTAAGGAGATGGAAATGTATTAAATCGTTTGAGAAAGTCTTCTTTTCATAATTGTGCTTAATAACTAATAATGAACAAATATGGTACGCTAACAAAAGTGGGTAGAGTATTTGATATGAATGCAAAATACTAACAAAAGCATGTGTTGTCCATGGTTTTCTATTTTTCTATAAATCAAAATTGTTTTCTCATAATAAATCGGAGTCTGCAAGAGTCTATTAGAGATACAAATCATTGATCATAGGTCTTGTTTTTAAGAATTCTAATTTCTAGAACAAAATCAATGTTCCAAACAAATCATCGATCATTTTTCTATACAAAGAATCAATATAACTTGATACTCAAAAACTGGTCTCGAATGAACAATACTCTTATTTTATTAATTTGATAAAGTCGTACACTTGCAGCATGTAAAGTTTTAAGTGTCCTTTTCGAGGACCATAATTTTTATATTGTTATTTGGTTGCTTCCCCGTCTCCCTAGTATGAATAACCACATTCGATTACCGTTAATTGTAACACCCGTATATTTTAATTTTTAATTTAAATGGAAATTTAATTAATAATTAGAATTATTGGTGGTTTGTGGGATATTAATTGGGAAAGGATGGTTATGGTGTTGGGCCATGTGTGATGTTAAGGAATGAGGGGGTGTTATGTTAGTAAAGGCCCTATTCTAATTAAAAGGTTATTTTATAAAATAATAAGGAATTGAGAATAAGAGAAAGGGATGTGAAAAGAGTTTGGAACACGAAGAACGTGAAAGAGGAACAATGGAGGGAGAGACCAATCAAGAACTATTGGCTAAGGTAAGGGGGGACTCTTCCGGTTAATTTCTATTATGTGATTATGGGTAATGGGATGGATTAACGTATGATTCGATTCGATTGGGTATATTGGGATTTGATATTGTTAGGTATGTTATGATTTGGGATAATTGATGAATTTGTATAGATTGTTGGTTATTGATGTGTCGTTTTGATGTATAATGATGTGTGGTGAGAAATTCGATAATTATATGCCGGTATGCGATGTCTGGAATCGTTTTTGGGTGAAAAGGATGTGAAATCGCAGAGTCTGAACGCAGACCCGTAATTCTGCAAAATCGCCAGGTCGCGCCGCGAACCTCTGTTTGCGCCGCGAACTGTTAGGCAGAAAACCAGGAAGTTGTGATACGCTCAGGTCGCGCCGCGTACATGTGTTGGCGCCGCGAAGGCGTAACTTTTTCTCGTTTCGCGCCGCGAACCCGGTTGGCGCCGCGTGCTGTAGCGATAATTGTTTTCTTTGAAAAATGTAAAAATGTGTAACTTTCAAACCGTAAGTCCGTTTTAGACGTTGTTTTGGATGTTGTTCCTTAAATTGAATGTTCTACCATATAAAATAAATATAACAACAATAACTTGATTTTATTTTGAAAAGTATCGTTTTCTTCAAATGTGGTTTATTCTTGTTTTGCGTAGTTGATGAGGTGCAATGGTTTGTTGTTTGCATAATTGAATATGTGCAATGATGGGTGTTGTTATAATGTGATTGCTCCTGCTTGTTATGCAAAATGGATGTTGTTCATGGTAAATATGGTTATCATGTGTTTTGATGAATGATGATGTAAATGCTCTGTTATTGTTGGGTTGATTTGTTGTACTTGGTACACGATTGTGAGGGGTGCTATTGTTGTTGCACTGTGTGGTGAATGTTTTATCTGTTATGATGTCGTGGTTGTAACTGATAATTGATATACATATATTGTTGATGTAAAATATGTATTTAGTTAAAGTTGAGAAATAGCATAACTGTGTGTGGCTATTGATTATCGTGGTGGTTGATGATTATGACATTGGTTGTTTAATGTTGATGGTGAGCATGTTATGGTTGATACATGCATTTCATAATCATGTTGTGGGTTGTATCCCTTATGGTGGTGGGACAGCGGTAGCTAATTTCCATTGTGTGGAATTGGTGAGAGAAGTAGCCGAATCTTTATGGTGGTGGATCGGTGAGATGGGTTATCCCATGTTTGGTACCACATGCATATAGTTGCATTTGCATTAGGTTGTTGTGTATAATTATAACATGAATGGAAGATTGTCCAATGTTATAATATTTGATGATGGTGTAATTGTTATGGTGTTGTCTTTTGGTAATGCATTCTATTATTGTGTGAATTGATGAATAATAGATGTGAATCTGAATATATGACAAATTGGGTGAATGATATATTATGATGTTTTGTTGCTTATGAATGCATAACATTGATTAATTGAGAATGAGACTCACCCTTACTTGTTGACAATTTTCAGATTAAGGAGTAGCGGCATTAGTGCTCGGTGAGGATGACTCGTAGAGTTTATCCGTTGTTTTGGGTCGTGTCGGTCATGCTCTGATCTTGTAACACTGGGGGACGATAGTTATAGAGATTTATGAGAATTCTCTATTTTATTGGTGTTGGATTATGGTTCCAATTGATTTTGTTGATGATGTTCTTTATTCCGCTGTGATAAACATAATTGTGTTTTTGGTAAATCGTTTCCTAATAAAGCATGACTTGACCATGATTGGTTTATTTATTTTAAATAATTGTGACACCCTTGTGTTTATGTTTTACTCTAATATATTTATTTAATTTTCCGCGGGGTTTAGAAGGGTGTTACAATAGTGGTATCAGAGCATAGTCGGTCATGTGACCAGAGTCTTGTTGTTAATGTTTTTCCTTTCGGTATGCGACATGTGTGTGAAACACTGTCGGTACTCAGTGTGTTCTAACTGTTTTCCTGCATAATTGGGATTGAAACTAGTTGGGGAGAAGCTATGCTTCTCGGATATGTCTCAATGCAAGATGTTAGCGTGATGCGGAGGGCAGCAGTACGAGAGTGGGGAGTTATTGTTTTCTGAAGTGAAGGTGACATGGGCTGTAGACTGTGGTTGTTATTTCAGTTAGAGTGCCTCGGAGTAGATGGTGGTTATTTCTGGAAAATGGAATTTTGAAGTTGTGATGCTTCAAGTACTACTGATGGATTGTGATGTTGTCGTGTGAGTAGCCCTATGTGAAAGGTCGCTGTTCAAGTGGTGATTAAAGGAAGTATTGTTGCAAACCTTGTCGTAGGATTTCTAGTAAGTAATTGAGATGATGGTAGAGATTATCGATGTTGTTGAGAACGTTTTGACGTGCGAGTAATGCGAAGAGACGAGTATGATCTCAAGGATAAGAAGGTTGATGATGGCGTACATGAATTTAGTTTCGCGATGTTGCAGAAGACGAAATTTGGCGATGGGATGTGTTGCTCAAGTTATAAGAATGTTTGGAAGTGAAGAGATATGATAAGGAGCTGTTTAGAACGTGATTGATTTGAAGATGATGAGTTTAGAGCGGAATTCCGTAAGAAAAACGCAGGACCGTTGTTGAATCGTTATGAAACTTCGAAAATTCATAACTGGAGTTCTGGACATCCGATTTGAGTTCCGTTTGAAGCGTCGGAAAGCTAACGAGATGAACTTCGTTATAAAAATGGTTGCAGAAGCTGTAACATAATTAATCGTGACAGGATGACGTTGGAAAGAGGTGAAGTTGCGGTTACTCTTGTTCTTATAACTAGATTTGTTTATTGGTACTGCACGGGATGTCAGTGTCAGTGTTGGAAGGATTGAAGGAGTAATTAGAAGGTTTGTTGAGGAGTAATTTTAAGAATTGAATTTACCAATTGAGGAGTTTTGGATATATCGTATAGAGTGTCGCTGCATGATGTCAGTGTTGCATTTTCGGGCAAGGATTGGAAAATTCATATCTTGAGTTCCGAGTGTCGAATTAATGTGCCGTTTGAACCTACAAAGAGGAGAGATTATGTTATACCTTATGGGGGGTTATAAATACAGTAGGATGATCCTATGAGGAGAGAGTCTGAAGTTGGTTAAGGAAGCGTGAAACTTGTTGAATAGGAATGCCTACTACCGTGATTGTTTGAAACAAAATTGAGTGGGACATGTTGTTGATGAGATGTTCGGTAATAAAGATGGTTTGAGGGCCGATGGATATTAGTGAGAAGTGAATTAGTAGTGAAGATGGGATAAACTTTAGAACTCTTGGAATCGTATTTGTGATGGCAAAGTAACGATAAGTATAAGAGAAGAATTTTAGAGGATTTCTGACACCTATTGATGTGAGGAAGACTTGTTGAGATGTCGAGTGGGATGATATTTGGGCATGAAAGATGTCATAGAATTTGGAGTAAAACCACAAGTTATGAATGTTGTGTTACTGCGTTGAGTAGGAAGTCTTTAAATATGTCGGTGCTAATGGTGAAGGAGTTGGATCTACCTGGACAATTTAGAGACTTGAGTTGGTATGTGAAGGAACTCGTAATAGTGTTAGATTGGGTATGCTAGAAGATTACTAGTGGTATTCTTGACGAGATTAGAGAAGGTCAGAAAGATGATGTTGAGTTGATCGATAGGTTGACTTTGAATTACCAAGGCAAAGGCGGTGAATTCAGAATCGACGGGAATAATATAATGAGGTTGAGTGATTGGATTTGTGTTTCTGATGTTTTGAGCTTCGGAAGAATATTCTAGAAGAAGAACACCGTAGTGAATTATTGAACTATGACGATGTTAATGAGTTTGGGTGCAAACTCGGAAAGGACACTATTATGTAGTAACGACGGTTTATGCTTACATATGGTTGTCTGCTATCTATTGACAAATTGAGGACTTGATCACCCTTAATCTCTTGTTGATAGTAGGCGGAATCATATAAATGAGATGAACTTGTTTTGTTACCTTAATGGTGTAAGATGTGATGAATACTAAGCCGTGGAAATAATCACTCACTAAGATGTGTGAACTTATGAAGAAGTGAATATGAAAGAGTGCAACATGGTGGATGATGACTTAAGACGGGTAATCAGAGTCGCGTAGCGAAAGTGTGATGTGGAGTAATGTTATGAGTACTACTGGTGGCAAGTGAGGAATTAATATGTCAGGAGCCTACATAGAGAATATGTACTGATCTATATGTTGGAGTTAGAATCCAATGGATGAAAGGATGTCGTGTCGAAGAATTATAAATCTTTTGAATAATTACCGAGATGATGAATATGTTATTATGGTTGTACGTAGTTAACGAGTATGTATTCGACGAAGTTAAGGTGGCGAGTTGATACTATATGATTCTATAATAATTTTGTTTTGTTGTTAAAGTGGTACTGTGGATTCCAGATATAATAAGGAATTATACTCTAAGAAGGATGAGGTTGATTTGATTCTTAGATAAGAGCGATACTTAATTTGAATTATTTTGTAAGAAATGGTGTATTGAGGCTGACGAGTGTGATTATAATTACTTGTGTGTACTTGTTCTGATAGTTAGGATGTTTAAATAGAGGAAGTAAATCAGGAAATTGGTTTTCGCTGGATGCGAGTAAGGATTGCTGAGTAGTGAATTAGTACCATGGATGGTAAAGAATGATTCGTGAACAAATGAGTAAAGAGGGCCAGAGTTGGGCATAACTCAGAAGTCTAATTGGTATAGATGATTGTGATGAGTAATCAGAGTAGTGCGGAAAAAGAGGAATGTAAAGTGTTAGATAATTGATGGTTTGACTTAAGAGGAGTCAAATAATTGGAATATGAGTATATAGTTTCTTGAAGGAAGCAGTTGGCGAAAAGTGTAAGTATTATTTTATCGCTCAGATGAAAGAGTGTGTCTAAGGTTGGTATGTTTGGTAGATGGAATGCATTACTGCATTGTTGATCAAGTGTGATCATACTATGGATTGTGTAATTGTATTACTCAGTAGTTGAGCGTATTGTATAGGTTGTACCTCAATGTTCTATTGTTGTTAACCTTTTGGAGATATAGCGAGTGGTATCCTTTTGAATGGTCAAATGCGACGTAAGAACTGGGATTTGGATGTATGAAACATGTCTCCTGTTGGTTATGTTAGATGGATTTTGAGGATTGACTAATGGTAATGTTAATTGGGAGCTGGAGAGAGTCAGGTGAAAGACTCTTATATGAGCTGGCTACTTGAGGTATGTTTTCGAGGACGAAAACTCTTTTAGTGGGGGAGAGTTGTAACACCCGTATATTTTAATTTTTAATTTAAATGGAAATCTAATTAATAATTAGAATTATTGGTGGTTTGTGGGATATTAATTGGGAAAGGATGGTTATGGTGTTGGGCCATGTGTGATGTTAAGGAATGAGGGGGTGTTATGTTAGTAAAGGCCCTATTCTAATTAAAAGGTTATTTTATAAAATAATAAGGAATTGAGAATAAGAGAAAGGGATATGAAAAGAGTTTGGAACACGAAGAACGTGAAACAGGAGCAATGGAGGGAGAGACCAATCAAGAACTCTTGGCTAAGGTAAGGGGGGACTCTTCCGGTTAATTTCTATTATGTGATTATGGGTAATGGGATGGATTGACGTATGATTCGATTCGATTGGGTATATTGGGATTTGATATTGTTAGGTATGTTATGATTTGGGATAATTGATGAATTTGTATAGATTGTTGGTTATTGATGTGTTGTTTTGATGTATAATGATGTGTGGTGAGAAATTCGATGATTATATGCCTGTATGCGATGTCTGGAATCGTTTTTGGGTGAAAAGGATGTGAAATCGCAGAGTCTGAACGCAGACCCGTAATTCTGCAAAATCGCCAGGTCGCGCCGCGAACCTCTGTTTGCGCCGCGAACTGTTGGGCAGAAAACCAGGAAGTTGTGATACGCTCAGGTCGCGCCGCTTACATGTGTTGGCGCCGCGAAGGCGTAACTTTTTCTCGTTTCGCGCCGTGAACCCGGTTGGCGCCGCGTGCTGTAGCGATAATTGTTTTCTTTGAAAAATGTAAAAATGTGTAACTTTCAAACCGTAAGTCCGTTTTAGACGTTGTTTTGGATGTTGTTCCTTAAATTGAATGTTCTACCATATAAAATAAATATAACAACAATAACTTGATTTTATTTTGAAAAGTATCGTTTTCTTCAAATGTGGTTTATTCTTGTTTTGCGTAGTTGATGAGGTGCAATGGTTTGTTATTTGCATAATTGAATATGTGCAATGATGGGTGTTGTTATAATGTGATTGCTCCTGCTTGTTATGCAAAATGGATGTTGTTCATGGTAAATATGGTTATCATGTGTTTTGATGAATGATGATGTAAATGCTCTGTTATTGTTGGGTTGATTTGTTGTACTTGGTACACGATTGTGAGGGGTGCTATTGTTGTTGCACTGTGTGGTGAATGTTTTATCTGTTATGATGTCGTGGTTGTAACTGATAATTGATATACATATATTGTTGATGTAAAATATGTATTTAGTTAAAGTTGAGAAATAGCATAACTGTGTGTGGCTATTGATTATCGTGGTGGTTGATGATTATGACATTGGTTGTTTAATGTTGATGGTGAGCATGTTATGGTTGATACATGCATTTCATAATCATGTTGTGGGCTGTATCCCTTATGGTGGTGGGACAGCGGTAGCTAATTCCCATTGTGTGGAATTGGTGAGAGAAGTAGCCGAATCTTTATGGTGGTGGATCGGTGAGATGGGTTATCCCATGTTTGGTACCACATGCATATAGTTGCATTTGCATTAGGTTGTTGTGTATAATTATAACATGAATGGAAGATTGTCCAATGTTATAATATTTGATGATGGTGTAATTGTTATGGTGTTGTCTTTTGGTAATGCATTCTATTATTGTGTGAATTGATGAATAATAGATGTGAATCTGAATATATGACAAATTGGGTGAATGATATATTATGATGTTTTGTTGCTTATGAATGCATAACATTGATTAATTGAGAATGAGACTCACCCTTACTTGTTGACAATTTTCAGATTAAGGAGTAGCGGCATTAGTGCTCGGTGAGGATGACTCGTAGAGTTTATCCGTTGTTTTGGGTCGTGTCGGTCATGCTCTGATCTTGTAACACTGGGGGACGATAGTTATAGAGATTTATGAGAATTCTCTATTTTATTGGTGTTGGATTATGGTTCCAATTGGTTTTGTTGATGATGTTCTTTATTCCGCTGTGATAAACATAATTGTGTTTTTGGTAAATCGTTTCCTAATAAAGCATGACTTGACCATGATTGGTTTATTTATTTTAAATAATTGTGACACCCTTGTGTTTATGTTTTACTCTGATATATTTATTTAATTTTCCGCGGGGTTTAGAAGGGTGTTACATTAATCTCGCCTTTCAGGCTAACAACATTGAGTTAAACCTCTCATTGATGTCTATGATACGATAGAAAGAGGTTTTTAGTGCGTCGACAAAGGATCCAAATTTGCATATGTGTGTTTTTCGAATTTCGCGACACTCTTAATTGTAAAAGAGTAGACACAATCGCTATTCAATTGAGAAATTTTTCATTTTCCTTAAGGGATAGAGCCAGAGCATGGATGCAATCCCCTCCATCAAATTCCTTAATTACATGGAATAAGCTCAAAACTCTAATCCTAGACAGGTATTTAATGCCAAGCAACAAAACACAACTAAAGAACCAAGTTACCTGCTTTAGGAAGAATTGTGGATAATCCCTCTTCAAAACATAAGAGCGGTTCAAGGAAATTATGAGAAACTTTCTACACCATGGGA
This sequence comes from Vicia villosa, assembly GCF_029867415.1. Taxonomy (NCBI): domain Eukaryota; kingdom Viridiplantae; phylum Streptophyta; class Magnoliopsida; order Fabales; family Fabaceae; genus Vicia; species Vicia villosa. The sequence continues at coordinate 587,103 of NW_026705011.1, read as the reverse complement.
TGGAAAAATGGCTCATAGTTCATACTTACTATAATGGTCTTCAAAATTCAAATCTTAAAATGCTGATGGAGAAGTTTATAATGACTCAAACCCGTCAAAATGGGGATTTTAAAAATTAGAACCTTCAAACCAATGAAGTTTTAAGACAACCCGTGTCTAAAGTTGATGCCATGGCTACCTATAATAAAATGTTAGAAACTCAAATTTTCCTAGTAGCCCAATAACAAGCGTCTACATCTTCCCCATCTGGGATTTTTCTAGGACAACCTGAAGGGCAGATAAATTATGTTACGCTGTGAAGCTCAAAGGAGATGGAACCCATCGATAAGAAAATTCATGAAGGAAAGCTGAAGATAACAACCCAACACCTCATGCGAAGGAGGTTTTTATTGAGAAAGAAAATAAAGAGTCATGTATATCTCTTCCTCCTTATAAACCCCAATCTCATTCCCAGAAATATTTTCCAAAGCAAAGATTGAAGAGGAGTTTAAGAAGTTTGTAGAATTTTCAAAGAAGCTCCATATTAAACTCCCATTTTCCCAAGCTCTGTCTTAGATGCCATTGTATGCCATTTTTTTTAAGTAAATCGTGTCTAATAAGCACAAGCTTGAATACAATAGAACAATGGAACTCACTAAAGAGTGTAGTGTTATCATCCAAAATAACATAACCCAAAAACTAAAAGACCTGAGAATTTTCTCAATTCCTTGCATCATAGGTAACACAACCATAGACAAAGGTATGTGCAACCTTAGGAGAAGCGTCACCTCAATGCCCGTATCTATCTATGAAAGATTGGATCTATGTGAGATTAAGCCTACAAAAATGTCCTCACAATTAGTCGATAGATCCATAAATTACCAGGTAGGAATACTGGAAAATGTCTTAGTTAGGATCAGTCAGTTGTACATTCCCATCAACTTCATAGTCATGGACATAGAGCAAGGTGATATCATCCCAATCTTTTTAATAAGACCCTTTATGGCAATTGTTGGTGCCATAATTGATATGAAGAAAGGGAAACTTGCTTTTGAGATAGGTGGAAAAAAATCGAATTCATCTTAACCAAATTCATGCAAAAATTGTCTATTGGTGATTCTTGTTGCCAAGTTGATACCATAGATGAATGTGTTATAGAGTATTCATCAAAATCACATCCGAGTGATGGGTTGGATGTGTGTATGATTGGAAGTGCCAATTTTAAGAATGATGAAGCTAAGTCATATGAAATCCTATTGGTTAAAAATCAAGGTGATCAGGACCAGTGTTTCAAATTTTTCAAACACATACTGAGAGATAAAAAAATCCAAAGTTAGAGCTTAAACCACTCCAACAAACTCTCATATATGAGTTTTTCAGACGAGGAGTTAAACCACCCAGTCTTGGTAAACGTTGAGCTAGGTAAACCTGACAATGAACAACTATTAGATGTCTTACAATGATACCCAAAAGCAATAGGGTACACCTACAACGATATGAAAGGAATATGCTATTTTGTTTGTATGCATATAATTCTTCTAGAGGGGACTATAAGTCCACTAGAGAGCATTAGTGGACGTTGAATCTCAACTTAAGAAATGTGGTTAAGAAAAAGGTGTTGAAACTCCTGTATACTTGGGTAATATACACAATCTTAAACACCAAGTGGGTCTGTCCCTTCTAGATTTATAGCAAGGTGGAGTATGTTTATCGATTACAAAAAGTTAAACAAAGCCACAAGGAAAGATCGTTTCCCACTATCGTGTGTGTGTGTGTATATATATATATATATATATCAGATGCTAGAGCGTTTAGAGAAGAATTCTCACTTCTGCTATTTAGATGGATATTATGGTGTTTTCCGAATCCCTATTCATTGAAGTAATCAAGATAAGAAGATCTTCACTTGTCCTTATGGGGCGTTTGCCTATAGGCGAAGGCCTTTTAGACTATGTAATGCGCCTATTACTTTTCTACAATGTATTATGTTGATATTTTGTGACTTACCAGAGGATGTTTTGATTAGAAGTATTCATGGATGACATTTAAGTTTATGGATATATATATATATATTTTTTTAATATTGTTTTGAAATTTTAGAGAGATTTCTTAACAGGTGTGTTAAAGTCAACCTAGTCTTGAATTTGGAAAAATGTCACCTCGTGGTAAAGGAAGACATAATACTTGAACGCATAATGTCTGAAAGAGGGATCGAGGTAGATAAATCAAATATAGAGGTTATTGAAAAATTGACACCTTCTACCTATGAGATAAGTAAGAAGTTTTTTGAGTCTTATTGATTTTTAGAAGAATTGGACTGCTTATGAAAGACATTGGTTTAAATTTTCTAAAAAATTCCAAAACCCTTAATCGGACTTCTTATGAAAGGGATTGGTTTAAATTTTGACAAGAATTGCTTAGAATCCTTCAATATACTCAAGGAAGCACTTATATCTTCACTGATAATGCAGCCTTCAGATTGGAGTATCCCATTTGAGATCATGTACGATGCCAACAACCATGCTATAGGGGAGGTATTTGGACAAAGGAGGGATACAAAGATGCATGCTAACTACTATGTAAGAAAAACTCTAGACGAAGCACAAATAAAATAAGCAACCACATATAAAGATATTTTAGTTGTAGTTTTCACGATTGACAAGTTTTGTTCTTACCTGGTAGGTTCCAAGATTATTGTCTACATTGCTCATGTGGCCATTAAGTACTAGTTAAACAACAAAGAGCTCAAACCCAGACTAATATGTTGAAATATGTTATAGTATGAGTTTAATCTAGAGATTTGTGATAAGAATAGTATAAAAATATGATTGGAGACCATTTATCTAGATTGGCTGATTTAAAGAAAGAAGAGTTTCCCTTAGATAACTCTTTCATTGGCGACAAGTTGTTCGGGCTAAATTAGAATTAAGTGCGTTGGTACGCATTTTACCAACTATCTTGCATATGGAGTCTTACTGAAGGATATGAGCTATCAAAAAAAGAAAATATATTTTCAAACCTTAAACACTACTATTGGGTGACTTAATGGAACCCCTCCCTTCCTTATTAGGAAACTAATGCATTCTCTTCGTAGTTGATTATGTTTCAAAGTGTCTTGAACTTAATTGAGTAAAGTCTTATTTACATAGTTGTCCTTAATAACTAATTCTAAACAAATATGTTATGTTGATGAAAGTGGGTAGAGTATTCGGCTAGAATAAGACAACATGCTAACGAGATTAGGTGTTGTCAATGGTATTCTATGTTTCTATAAATCAAATGTTTTCTCATAATAAAAATTCGGAGACTGCACGAGTCTATTAGAGATATAAATCATTTATCCAAGGTCTTGCTTTTAGAAGTTCTAATATCTAAAACAAAATCCATATTCCAAACCAATCATCAATTGTCTTAGCAAAACAAAGAATCAATAAAAATCGGTACACAAAAACTAGTTTATGAGGAACGATACTCTTATTTTATTACTTTGATGTATTCGTATGCTTGCGGCGTGTCACTCTTACACGGGTTAATATCCAAACCAAAAAATGATGAGCTTAGGAACCAGACTTAGTTTATTACAGGCTAAACTCAATTACCAAATAAGTATTTTAACAAACTAATCTCACGAAGAAGACTGAAGTTTTACATGATTATCTCAAGAACCAAATAGAGCTTTTAACATGTTAAGCTCAAGAACCAAACAAGAATTCCTACGAAGATACTACACAAAATTAAATACCCTATTGAGTAAAATGCAATATTAGCATAGCACCGACACAACAAAATTCCCATAAATATTTTACACTCACTTGGCATTAAAGATACTTTGGTGAAATAATAGAAAAAGTAGAAGAAGATAGTAGAAAGGTAGATTTCAAATTTGAATTATGGTGTAAAATAAAATGAGGAGAAATCCTCTTTATTTAAAAAAATATTTGGTTCAAAAAGGAAATGGTCCATGAATTTTTTTTAATGTTCTATTAAATTAACTCTAATCAGTAACCGATTAGACAAATAAAAAATGGAAAGTTTTTTAATTCATCCATCATTAATAGATTAAAGGCTTCTCGAATTAATTGGAGGCATTACAAATATGTTTATTAATTAATTCTAATATGATAATTCATTAACTAGTGTAAAAAGTACTCCTAATTGATTAAACAAGTCCTTAATCAATTAAGTACGCGCATAATTCATATACTCATGCCATTAGTTTTCACCGAATTTTTTTCCATTTGATTGCTATTATCACTCTTCATTATATCAATAATATGTTATCCTCATACTAGCTTGAGTTTAGCAAAAGTTTAAAATGTAAATTCTTTATTTTTCTTTGTTGATTGATTGTGTTGTTTTGAGTATACGAATAAATTTTCTCCATGGTGTTCTTCTACAGTATCTCCAAGTTGTCCAAGATGATGTTAAGATTTTGAGTTATACTCAACAGGAGGACCATAAATCCATTTTATGAAACAAAAGTCGTTTCCCATATTCAACAATTCAAAAGTCAAATTTTGATTTTTCTAATAATTTATATTAATGTTTTACTTTGGGTTGTTGTTCTAATAATTTTTATTTATTTAGCTTTAATTTCTATTTATTTCTTCAGGTATTTGTCAACTATGCAAGATCATTTAAATGGGTTCTGATTATTATAAATGTTTGTAAGAGCATTCTTACCCAAAAAAAAATGTTTGTAACAACATCTCAGAATGGAATTCAAATACAATCATTATGGTTAAATTGATTTCTTTGAATCTTTATATCGTTTCTTTCACCATATTTAATTTTTTTTGTTGCTAAACTCCTTACTCAATAGTGAATGAACTTAATTAATTATACGTATTTCCCATAGAGAAATCTTTGCATTCCACATATTCAAAATAAATAAATAACCCATATCTCAATTAATATTTGTTGACTATTAATTATTAAATTATTTTAATCTTAGTTTTGGCTACTAATAGTTTTTGTATTCATTCGTAAAAATTTATTATAATTTTCAATTTAAACAAATAAATTAGATAATTTATATCTCAAAATGTCTCATAGATTTTTTGGAGAAAATGTCACTGATGTTATTTTTTATTTTATTTAGAAATTATAATTTTATTTGATATGTTAAATTCTAATTTATTGAGATACAGGGTAATTTACTTTGTAAATATGGTATAACACCATTATATTTCAAGTCTCTAATTGTCATATTATCATTACTATTAAGTTTTTTTTGTTTGTTTCATAAGTCCTAACATTATAGGATTATCTATACCAGGAAGCGAAGGAGTATGTCAGCCAAGCAGTAACATCAAACATTATATCCGCATACTACCCATGGATACTGCAAAAATAGAGAGCATGTTTAAATCAATTAAAAAGGAGCAATAATATAGACAGACAAACAAACAAAAGTGCAGGGAACAAATATTTTAAACATTCACCACAGTGCAGGAAAAGCCATACATTTCATTACATTCTTCAATACTAGAATTTCCACTTATATAAATAACTCATTCTTAAGACTACAAAAAGGACGTGCAAAACTTCAGTATTCTACTCTGTAGAGATTAATCCCAGAGAATTAAAGCCAAAGAAACGTTTGAATCAAGATCACAATTGGATAAAAGAACAAAAATCTAGTGTTACAAATATTTACAGCTATACAGAATAGCGACAATTTACAAATACCAGCAACAACCAAACACCTAATGCTGCCAAGAACCAATTGTTCCACAGTTAGTGAAGAAATCCCAGCAGTAGAAATGAATCTTTCCACTGTTAGTGAAGAAATCCAACTGATGCACTGCCACACTAATAATTGGTGTACACAATCAAATCAAATCAACTAATCAACCACTTACACATATATTGATTAAGAAAATCATGCATCTAAACCCGCATGTAGCCATATATCATCAAAATAAACGAAATCAACTAATCAGTTTGATTTACCAGTGCACGCCTTTTAGCTTTTTCCACTCTGTTTTGATCATCATATTGCATTAGTTGAGGAGGGCAGCTTTTCCAGATTCAGCAACTGCGAAACTTCCATTAGCTGGATACAGAACAACAATCAAACCAACCAGACTGCAAAAATAATATGAAGGCATAGAATTCCTGAATATCAACAGCTAAAAATTAAACTAAGGCATTAAGCAGCATCTACAAAAATATTGAACTTTATATTCTCTCTTTCAAGACCAAATTTTGAGAAGTCGATGGCACAATTATTAACAAATCCAAACTGCAACAGACTGAAAGTTTTACAAAACATGAAATACATTAAAACCAACGTAGTCAAACACGGAACGTTGAAGAGCATACCTTGTGTTTGATGTTGAATGAGGAAAAACTAAAACTTTGCAACAAAAAAGTCATTGTTGAAGACAGAACAGAGAAATATCGTAAAAATCAAAACCCTAAAATCGAAAATCAGAAAAAAAAATTCTAAAAATCAGAAGCTATGTTAAAACATAAATACATTGACTTACTTCTACGGTGGTGATCACGACGGCGAATATGAATCATCAATGCACACGATTTATGTGGATTGACTTACGATGAGTATGGTTTCGTTGTTGTGGCTTGCTTAGCTAGCTCTGATGAGATATATAATGGATTTGCGGTGGAGATGACGACGTCGAAGTATGTGGCATGGTGAAGAAACTGCTAGGGTTTGAAGGGAAAGTGAGAGTGAGAGTAGAGAAAGAGATATAGAGTGAGAGGTTCACAATGGAGAGTGAGAGGTTCACAGAGGAAACTGGTGGAGTGTTGTTGTAAGTGCAAGCACACACTCAACAATAGTTTTTGATTCATGGCAAATATCTTCATTGAAAAAATATCAAGTAACAAGTGAATGACATAAGAAAAAACAAGCTTTTGGCACTTTTGGACATCTTAGGTCGACTCAACATAAGCCTAGGTCGACCTAGACTAATGCATCTATCTTATGGAAGATTCTGGATCATTTAGGTCGACCTACTTTCAGCCCAGGTCGACATAAACTGAAGGATTCAAGTACCTTTCAATTCTGCTTCATTTAGGTCGACTCAACCAATCACTTAGGTCGACCTAAAACAAATAAAAATCAAAGGAACAAGTTTTTGTTGACTTTAGGTCGACCCAGAACTTCATCAGGTCGACGTAACTGAAGACAATAAACTAACTTTTGAACCTGTTTCATTTAGGTCGACCCAAGCATCGAGTAGGTCGACCTATCGCGCCAAAATTTATGAAAATCTTCCTCTGTCTTTAGCCTATCCTGCTAGCACCTATATATATGATTTCCTGTCAATTATTCAAAAACACCAACAACTGAAAGATACACAAAGTCTTCTCATCTTCTTTCTTCTTCTTAACTCCAACACAATTACACATAACAATTCTTATGGTGAGGGTTTATGATCAAGATTGATAACGTCCATGGAAAGGGATTGAAGGTTCCTAGTGGGTGAAGATTTGTGGGGTTTTTGGTGAATAAAATCTGCGGATTTTGTCCTCCAAGATTGGTGAATTTTGGGGGGTTTTGTCAAGAGGCTTCATCAACGATTCAGCTGAGTGTAGAAGTTGAAGAATAATGGTAAATTCACAACACTGCAGAAAGGGAATCAACGAAAAGCTCTTGGAAGACACTTGATATAAATTATTTTCAATCAATAATGAAAGACATCCCAATTCCCGTTTGGAATTGGGGGCAGATGTAGTCGTAGCGAGGACGTGTTGACGAACTTCCTGAACAAATATCGTGTTCTGTATCGCATTTATCTTTTCGTTTACGTTGTGCTTATTTCTGGTTATAATTGCAAATTGATTAACATTCAAAGTGTTAAACTTGTGTGATAAAAATTGCAAACACATCACAAGTCACCACATATTGAATCACCATTCAACTTGGTTATTATACACCACGTGTTTGATATATTGCTTAACTTGGAAATTATCCATACTCAATAGTATAGATCATTTGCTATTGCTTACTTTCATCATCATAATTCATTGGAAACAAGCTTATTAAAGTTAATAGTTTAAATGATTTGTATTGTCAAAGAAAATTGTTGATTCATTGCAAATACTTCCATCTTCACATTATAATTGGTTTTGTGTTTAAAGCATATCTGATCCTTCCCGTAGCGGTTTGGAGTAGACGCAAGTCAATCCCGAAACACTTTTGCGGAAAATTTGTAAAATCCGAAATAAACTCTGAAGTATATATTCACCCCCTCTAGATACGTAAGCCATAGCGTCTAACAAGTGGCATCAAGAGCTCTGGTTAATTCCTTGCTTCAAAAACACTTATCTGACAAATGGCTTCCGGACCTAAAGGGGCTCACAATAGAGCTCCAGTTTTCAACGGTGAAAACTATGGCTATTGGAAGGATTGTATGCGTGTTCATATCAATTCTATTGATAGGAACATTTGGACAGCCATCACCAACGGTCCTTTTCAAATCACTACGACCAATGCGGCTGGCGCTGTTATTCCTAAACCCGAAGCTAATTGGAATGCTGAAGATGAAAAGAAATATGGATACGATTGGAAAGCGAGAAATATTCTAATCTCAACTCTAGGAGTTGATGAATATTATTGTGTTTCCCATTGTAATTCTGCAAAGGCTATGTGGGACACATTACAAGTTGCACATGAAGGCACAAATGATATCAAACTAGCCAAAATCAACACTTTAACTCAAGAGTTTGAACTCTTTCATATGAAAAGTGGTGAATCCATAGAAAATATGCAAAAGAGATTCACACATCTTATAAATCGTTTAAATTCGCTTGATAGACCTGTTTCCAATGTAACTTCTACTAACAAAGTTTTAAGATGCTTGAACAGGGAATGGCAATCCAAAGTTACAGCTATAAAAGAAGCAAATGATCTAAATACCTTAGAAATCACCACACTCTTTGGTAAACTTGAAGAACATGAGCAACACCTTAAATGCCTTGATATGCATGAGAAAAAGGTAAAGAAAGAGAAGAACATGGAAAAAGAGGAAGAGAAGAAGTCAATAGCTCTAAAGGCTTCAAGCTCCAAGGTCTCAAATCAAGAGCAAGAGGATAGTGATAAAAGTGATGAGGAAGACTCGGATGATGAGGAAATGGGACTGTTTGTCCGAAGATACAACAAGTACATAAGGAAAAATGTAGCAAAACATTCCGACAAAAGTTTGATCAACTATAGGAAGCAATTCAACAAATCCAAACAAGATGATAACAATAAAGTAAAATCCAAAGGTCCTTGTTTCAATTGCGACAAAGTTGGTCATTACAAACCGGACTGTCCATATCTCAAGAAGGATAAAGACAAGAATCAATGCAAAACTCAAAACAACCCTAGAAGAGCTTACATAGCATGGGAAAGTGAGTCCTCAAGTGAAGACTCATCAAGCGATGAAGAAGAATATGCAAACTTATGTCTTATGGCTCATCAACACAAGAAAAAGAAACGTGTAAGTCATATAAAACCTGAACTTGTAGATAAAGTATCTCATGCTCAATTAAAATTAGCTTTTGAAGAACTACATAGAGACGCGATTGAGGCTTTCAAACTTTTGGCCTCAAATAAGAAATTTTTTTCATATCTTGAATCAAAAGTTGAGAAGACCGAAAAGAATATGGAAGCCTTAAAATAATCTATGCTAGATATTCAAAAGAATAAAGTTGAGGAAGATCCTCCATCATGGTTTGGTTGTGAGACATGTCACATTTGGAAAAAAGAGGTAAGAGATCTTAAGGTCAAATTAGATAAGGCTCTACAACCAAAAGTGACATTTGTCGTTGATCCTACTAAGTTCAAAAGATCGTATACTCCTTTATATAGCAAATACACTTTTGTACCAAAAGTATCAACTGGCAAACCAACACATTCTCATCATATTACTTGCTATTATTGTTGCAAAAAGGGGAACACCATTGAAAAATGCAAATTTAGGAGAATTCTAGTTCCTAAAAGAGTATTTCAATGGTTACAAAAGTGCAACAATTTATGTACTCACTACCAAGGACCCAATGAAAATTGGGACCTTCCACTCTAAATTAATTTTGCAGGAAAAGTGTCTTGACATTGCCGAAAGGTTGTGGTTCCTTGATAGCGTATGTTCAAGACACATGCCGGGAGACATATCACTTTTTGTTGAGTTTCATGCAAAGAAAAAGGGGCATGTCACCTACGGAGACAACAATCGGGGAGCTATACTTGGTAAAGGAAGTGTAGGTAACCCATCTACCACAACCATATCTGATGTATTACTAGTAGAATGTCTTAAACACAATCTCTTAAGTATTAGTCAATTGTGCGACAAAGATTTTAAAGTCACATTCACAAATTCTGGTTGCACAATCGAACATATTAAGAAAAGAGATATTGTGTTTAATGGCACAAGAGTCGATAACATTTATATGCTAAATTTGGACGAAGTATCTAAGTCAAATGCCAAGTGTCTTATTGCCTTAGGCGAAGACTCATGGCTTTTGCATAAACGCCTTGCTCACATAAACTTTGACTTACTAAATAAGGTTGTCACAAAGGATTTAGTAATCGGTTTTCCAAAGATAAAATTTTCAAAGGATCATCTATGTGATGCATGTCAAAAGGGGAAACAAACAAAAGTTTCGTTTAAATAAAAAAATGTGGTTTCAACATCACGACCCCTTAAACTTTTTCACATGGATCTCTTTGGCCCTTCAAGAACTAAAAGCATAGGTGGAAACATCTATGGTTTTGTCATTGTTGATGATTACTCTAGATTTTGTTGGACAATCTTCCTACCTAGTAAGGATCAAACGTTTCCCGCATTTACTCAATTTGCAAGGTTGTGTCAAAACAAAATGAACACCAAAATAGTTGCAATCCGTAGTGATCACGGTGGAGAATTTGAAAATTATCATTTTGAAAAATACTGTGACAAACATGGAATTGATCATAACTTTTCAGCTCCTAGAACACCACAACAAAATGGTGTGGTCGAACGTAAAAACCGTGTTCTAGAAGAGTTGGCAAGAACAATGCTCAATGAAGGAAATCTACCTAAATAGGATACTAATACGTCCTATACTAAACAAAACGCCATATGAACTATTAAAGGGTAGAAAACCTAATGTGTCACATCTCCACGTCTTCGGTTGCAAGTGTTTTGTGTTAAATAACAGTAAAGATAACCTTGGTAAATTTGATGCTAAAGCGGACGAAGGCATATTTCTTGGATACTCTCAATCTAGTAAAGCATATAGGATTTATAACAAAAGACTACTTATCGTTGAAGAGTCAATTCATGTGTCCTTTGATGAATCTTACTCAAAATGTGCCGAGAAAGGTATCTCTTTTGATAGTGCAGGCCCATCTTCTGAAGATATTGTAAAAGAAAAGGAAGAAGAAAGTGAGACAACTAAATCTGAAGATGCTAAGGAAGAGGAAGATAAATCTCATGATAGAGTTGAAGAAGAAAATATCTCAAGCAACGAAGAACTTTCAAAGGCCTAGAGAAACTTAAAAGATCACCCAATTGACAACATCTTAGGTGACATCTCAAAGGGCGTTACAACACGCTCCAAGATAAGTAACTTTTGTCATCATTTGTTTCACAAGTTGAGCCGAAAAACGCAAAAGATGCATTACTTGATGAGCATTGGCTGATGTCCATGCAAGAAGAATTAAACCAATTTAAGAGAAATGATGTATGGGACCTTGTCCCTCATCCGGGAGAACATCAAGTAATTAGCACTAGGTGGGTTTTTCGTAACAAACTTGATGAAAACAAAGTTATTACTAGAAACAAAGCTAGGTTGGTAGCTCAAGGCTACAATCAAGAAGAAGGTATTGATTATAAGGAGACATACGCTCCTGTAGCACGTCTTGAGGCAATTCGCCTCTTACTTGCTTATGCTTGCTCAAAAGATTTTAAACTTTTCCAAATGGATGTTAAAAGTGCTTTTCTAAATGGTCATATTAATGAAGAGGTCTATGTAGCTCAACCACTCGGTTTTTAAAATTATAAGTATCCAACACATGTTTACAAGTTGAAACGTGCTTTATACGGTCTCAAACAAGCCCCTAGGGCTTGGTATGAGCGTTTAAGCAAATTTCTGCTTAGTCAAGGATACTCTAGGGGTAAAGTTGACACTACTCTCTTCATTAAAAGAAAAGAAAAAGATATACTTCTGGTTCAAGTTTATGTAGATGATATAATTTTTGGGTCAACTAATGCAAAACTTGTCAAAGAATTTTCTAAGCTTATGCAGAGTGAATTTGAGATGAGCCTCATGGGGGAATTGAACTTCTTCCTTGGTCTTCAAATCAAGCAGCTAAGTCATAGGACTTTCATTTGCCAAACCAAATATTGCATCGAATTACTAAAAAGATTTGGAATGAGTGAGGCAAAGGAAATTGATACACCTATGGCCACAAATAGTAACCTAGACAAGGATGAAAACGGGTAAGGAGGTTGATGTCAAATTATACAGAGGCATGATAGGATCTCTATTGTATCTCACGGCCTCAAGACCGGACATTATGTTTAGTGTGTGTATGTGTGCAAGATACCAATCTTGCCCAAAAGAATCACACCTAAAGGCAGTAAAAAGAATTCTAAGGTATCTCCGTGGAACTACAACGTATGGTCTATGGTTTCCTAAGGGAAATGAGTGCTACTTAGTGGGATTCTCCGACTCTGATTTTGCTGGGTGAAAATCTGACAGAAAGAGCACTAGCGGCACATGTCATCTCTTCTCAAATTCATTCGTAAGTTGGCACAGCAAGAAACAAGTATCAGTCGCGTTATCTACAGCCGAAGCAGAATATGTAGCTGCTGGAAGCTGTTGTGCGCAGATATTATGGCTCAAACAACAACTTATTGATTTTGGTATCAAGCTTGACCGCATACCAATCATGTGTGACAACACAAGCTCCATCAACTTAAGCAAAAATCCTATTCTACATTCACGAACCAAGCACATAGAAATAAGACACCACTTCTTTAGAGACTATGTAGAAAAAGGAGAAGTTGTGTTTGAACATGTTGAGAGCAAGAAACAGTTAGCGGACATCTTCACGAAACCTCTTGCAACCGAGCCTTTCTTCAACATTCGCAGAGAATTAGGGATATTGGATATCTCTAATTTAAGCTAAATACAGTTATAGCTATCTATTTATATTCATGTGTATCTATCTATTATATTATTAATGCTAACATCTTACTCTAGTGTGAAGGTAGAACCCAAACTGTCAAGGATCGTACTACATTGATCGAGGGATCATTCTTCTACTGATATCATGATGACACAATATCTGAAGATCGAGAAAGCGGTAACATGTTTGTTGTTCACTTCCAAAAATATTATTGATTCTGTAATATGTAATCAATTAACATGCTTATAGTGACATCCTATGTGCTTATCATTACTTCTCAATTTCCTATAGATTGTTCATCATGAGCATATTCTCCAACACATAGTTGTGTCCAATTAAAGATTCATAACCATCAACATTGCATCTGGTATTTCAAGCATGTACATTCATATTTTTTTGTGTAACAAATGCAATTCATGCATGTTGAGTCGACCTAAATGGCATATACGTCGACCTGGCGAAGTTTTTTTTAAGAGGAATAAAACAACTCTCAGTTACGTCGACCTACCCCAACTCTAGGTCGACCTAGACTGATGAAAATTAAAGAATCAGTTCTCTGCTTCCTTTAGGTCGACGCATCGGGAACAAAATTCCCATAATTGGGCTTTTAGGTCGACCCGGCCCATGCTCTTTTCTCCACATTCATTCATATCATACCATTCATTCTCTAAACAACAACACACCTACGGCAACCCTAATCTCTTCTGTCATCACATCTCACAAAATCCTCCTCCAATTTCAATTTTCTTCAAGACATCTACTTCATCTATCTCAACATCATGCCTCCCAAGTCAAGAAAAGGAAAGGAGATAGCGTCTGGGTCAGCTTCTCGACCGGTAAGTGCTCTTGCCCTAGTTCATCCAGATTGTAGGGCTGAATTTGAGAAATATCATCTAAAAATAAAGATCATTAAACAGTATGTATATTACCCTAAGGTAGTCGACAGAATGAATATCCCAGAAATCACTAGTATAATTCAGCATCAGAATATTGGTCCACTATTAGAATGTGACACCAAATATAATGAAGATGTAGTCCGTGAATTCTATGCTGGTTTACAGAAAGTCGATGGTTGCACATTTCGGTTTAAGATGGGCTCACGCTCCCATTTTGTTAATAAACCAGTTTGGATGAGTATCTTTGGCCTCACTATGACTAATGATGAAGTACGTATAACGGATGGTGCATTTCCGGCAAATTATGACCATATAGCCTACATACGCTCAATTCTCAAGGACCCAACAGTTCTTGACAAACCAAATGAATCAATCACTGCAGGGCATCTCAAAAGAATTCCTAGGCTCCTCAATTGGTTTATATCTCGTATCATTCGACCACGGTCGGGTGGCTACTCTAGAATTGAAAGAAATGAAGTCATTTTAATGTATTTGCTTGAAAACAAGACTCATGTGCACTGGCCACACTTTCTGGCTAACAAGTTCTTTGAAGTCAAGCAGAAAACAACTGCTCTATGCTATGGATCTATCATCCAGAAAGTTGTGAATCATTTCGGTCTGATTGTTGATGGGCTAACATACATCATAATCAAACCACCTCAAGAATTCTCACAGACCACGTTGACCCTTATGGGATACCACTGGGACCCAATGCAGAAAGTCTATTACCTTATTCAGAAGGGGACAGGAAAGATCATCTACAACTATGATGATCCGGCTGAATTCGATGCACAAGGAAGAAATGAAGAAGAAGCTGAACCGGATTTGAATATTGATGATGATCATGTAATGGAGGATGTTCCTCAATATGACAATCCAAATTAGAACTATACGTCCCAACATGAAGAGGAAATCCCTTGGGGATATACAGCTCCGCCACAACCTGATCAGTCTGTTATCATTACTATGCTTGAAAACATGCAACTGCTACAACAAGAACGGTACGAGGCGCAACAGCTACAATTTCAAAACATGAAACAACTTCAACAAGAGCGCTATGCTGAGCAACAAACCCAGTTTGAGAACCTGCAGAGACTAGCTCAAGAACTTAAAAGCGACTTTGAAACGTTCGCCTTCAATCTTACCGAAAGACAAAACAGGTTTGAGGAAACGGCAAACAATCGTCATGCAAATCTGAGTCAAAATTTCAACATTCTCAACAGGAGTGTTCTTGAGTCACTCGAGCAAGTCGAAGAGGATCGTCCTCAAGGATTTCAAAGAGGAAGAGGTGGTCGTTACCATGGGAGAGGAAGACGTTAGGAGAACATTTCATCACATCATTTCATGGCATTGCATGTCATCTCATTATCTTATGTTCATTTTTTTTTTATCTTGACTATAACCTTGTTGTGTCTATTTTGTCATTGTATCACTTTATTGTGTAATTGTGACCTATCTTAATTATGGCTATTATTATCTAGCATGTTTTATTTTGATGATTATTATACTGTGTGCCCTCTCTATTACCTTTTGTGTCTCACTTTGATGTTGTCAAAGGGGGAGTAATATGAGAGTACGGGGGAGCTTATATCATTCAAACAATATTTGCCATCAACAAAAAGGGGGAGTATGTAAGTGCAAGCACACACTCAACAATAGTTTTTGATTCATGGAAAATATCTTCATTGAACAAATATCAAGCAACAAATGAATGACATAAGGAAAAACAAGCTTTTGGCACTTTTGGACATCTTAGGTCGACTCAACATAAGCCTAGGTCGACCTAGGCTACTGCATCTATCTTATGGAAGATTCTGGATCATTTAGGTCGACGTACTTTCAGCCCAGGTCGACGTAAACTGAAGGATTCAAGTACCTTTCAATTCTGCTTCATTTAGGTCGACTCAACCAATCACTCAGGTCGACCTAAAACAAATAAAAATCAAAGGAACAAGTTTTTGTTGACTTTAGGTCGACCCAGAACTTCATCAGGTCGACGTAACTGAAGACAATAAACTAACTTTTGAACCTGTTTCATTTAGGTCGACCCAAGCATCGAGTAGGTCGACCTATCGCGCCAAAATTTATGAAAATCTTGCTCTGTGTTCAGCCTATCCTACTAGCACCTATATATATGATTTCCTGTCAATTATTCAAAAACACCAACAACTGAAAGATACACAAAGTCTTTTCATCTTCTTTCTTCTTCTTAACTCCAACACAACTACACATAACAATTCTTGTGGTGAGGGTTTATGATCAAGATGGATAACGTCCATGGAAAGGGATTGAAGGTTCCTAGTGGGTGAAGATTTGTGGGGTTTTGGTGGATAAAATCTGCGGATTTTGTCCTCCAAGATTGGTGAATTTTGGGGGTTTTTGTCAAGAGGCTTCATCAACGATTCAACTGAGTGTAGAAGTTGAAGAACAAGGGTTCAATCAATTCACAACACTGCAGAAAGGGAATCAACGAAAAGCTCTTGGAAGACACTTGATCTCGCTTCAGATCAAGGGGAAGAAGATACAAAGAATCAACATAATCAGTTTTATCGTTATTGCTTTGTTATCATCTTGTATAAACTCTTTTCAATCAATAATGAAAGACATCCCAATTCCCGTTTGGAATTGGGGGCAGATGTATTCGTAGCGAGGACGTGTCGACGAACTTCCTGAACAAATATTATGTTCTGTATCACATTTATCTTTTCGTTTACGTTGTGCTTATTTCTGGTTATAGTTGCAAATTGATTATCATTCAAAGTGTTAAACTTGTGTGATAAAAACTGCAAACACATCACAAGTCACCACACATTGAATCACCATTCAATTTGGTTATCATACACCACGTGTTTGATATATTGCTTAACTTGGAAATTATCCATACTCAATAGTATAGATCATTTCCTATTGCTTACTTTCATCATCATAATTAATTGGAAACAAGCTTATTCAAGTTAATAGTTTAAACGATTTGTATTGTCAAAGCAAATTGTTGATTCATTGCAAATACTTCCATCTTCACATTATAATTGGTTTTGTGTTTAAAGCATATCTGATCCTTCCCGTAGCGGTTCGGAGTAGACGCAAGTCAATCCTGAAACGCTTTTGCTGAAAATTTGTAAAATCTGAAATAAACTCTGAAGTATCTATTCACCCCCTAGATACGTAAGCCATAGAGTCTAACAGTTATAGCTTCAATGTTCAAATGGGATTATGGTGAGAAAGAGAAGACGAAGAGAAAGATAAAGAGGAAAGAGAAGACGCAGAGAAAGAGAAAGAGGAAAGAGATAGAGAAATCAGAGAGAGAATGAGGAAAGATGAAAAAATGAAATTTGAATTTTGAAATTGGACCAATTGAAAGGAGGGAAAAGTGTGCTTTTCTATTTTGACCAATAGAAACCGAGCAGATGGCATGTAGTTGGAATAAGGGAGCTTTTCTATTTAGGTAGTTACAATATTATCCTTGT
Source organism: Vicia villosa (assembly GCF_029867415.1). Taxonomy (NCBI): domain Eukaryota; kingdom Viridiplantae; phylum Streptophyta; class Magnoliopsida; order Fabales; family Fabaceae; genus Vicia; species Vicia villosa. The sequence continues at coordinate 569,632 of NW_026705011.1, read as the reverse complement.
AGTAAGACAAAGCAATTCATTTAGTACAATAAAGAACATGAATAGTAAAGGGTGTTATTGGTATGTCTTGCACAAAATTGAAGGATTAGCTTTTGATTTAGAAAGTTACGGTTTTACCCTTTTTGCAGTGTAAAATAAAATGTTGCAAAGGGCATAATAGAGAGTTTGGTCAATTGTTTAGTAATGGTAAGATAGTAGATAGTAGATTTTGAACTTTGCAAACCAGCCGTCAAACCATTCAAAATTCCGATAATTATTAATCATTATTATTAATTAAGAATAATAATAATTAAATAAATAATTATTAAATTAATAAAATAAATAAATGAATAGTTATTATGCTTCAATACTATAATTTATTATTAAGATTATTTATTTATTAATAAAATGATATATAGAATCATTATTGATCTTATTTATTATTTTACAATACTATAACACACCATATTGATTAAACTTTTCAAACTAGTTCAGTCGTAAATCTTGCCCATTTAAATTCCATAAAATTGGTAATCAAAATGTTAATATTGATTAAACTTTTTAAACCAATTCAGCCGTAAATCTTGCCCATTTAATTCCATAAAATTGGTACACAAAATCTTAATATTCAAAATTCGTATTTCTATCTTTCTTATTATTAATCATTATTACTAATTACTAATAATAGTAATTGAATATATAATTATTATGTTGCTTCAATATTAAGATTTAGGGTTAATATTACTTTTCACTATTGTAATAAAGGCGAAATTCACTTTACTCTCTGATAATATTTTTTTAATTTTTCCCTGTGATATTTTTTTGTTTGAATTACCCTCCTAAGCGTGCAATTTAAACACCAAATTTGGGGGAAAATAAAAAAAAAATTATTATAGGAGGTAAACTTTATACTTAGGAGACAAAAGATATAGTATTTTTATATTCTAAGGGGTGTTTGAAAAAAAATTTTATAGGAGAAAAGCAAATTTCGCCTTTATTATAGGGGTTTTTGTATATTTAACCTTAAAATTTATTATTAAAATTAATTAATTTTCTATAGTAACCTACACTTTTATTGATATTAGTGGGAGTGAAAAAATGTAAAGTTAAAAAGGTTGAATGACTAAAAATTATATATTTATTTAAGAAGATGAAAATAATGTAATTCCATTTGACAAAAAAAAAACAAAGTTTTTGATATTCTAATAAGTATCTTATTTGTAAAAAAAAAGTAAGAGAAATGATTATTTAATATAATATTAAATAATTTGTTTAATTATAAAATTTCTTTTAATTACCTAAATTTCATTCCTTTTTTTCGAATTTTATTTAAAATTATAATATTTATTTGAATTGCATAATTTTTGTTAATAGAAAATTTTTATGCCTCACTCAGTTTTAAAAAAAATATTTGACACTTACCGTAATATTTTTAAAAATCATATTTATGAATGATGGTAAAGTTTTTTTTTTTTTTTTTTGATAAGCAACTTATGTATTTAAATAAGAGCACTAGGGGTGCTCAAACCCAAATACACCAAGAACGACAAAAAGTATGTAAACCAACAAACAAAATCAAGCCTACAAATCACAGGAATCAAGAGGGTGATTACACCACTCATAGAAATTACAACACAAACGATTGGATCCTATTTGTAGCCACCACCAAGAAAACATTTTAACCTTGTGAACTATCTCTTCAATATCCACCACTTCGTTGTTGAAGACAATACCATTCCGGGCCAGCCAAACACACCACACCGTTGCTAGCCAAACCGCTCCTTCTCTGCCTTTTGTCACTTTTCCTTTCAAAAGCCCCCACCACTTGACAAAATGATTGCAGCATCTGTCGGTGTTCAAAGTTAATTCCTGCTAAACCGACAGATCTAACCAACAGTAAATAAGTCGCCAAATTTTCTTTGTTATGTTACAAGACAAGAAAAGATGATCAATATTTTCCTCCACCTCGTTACACATGACACAGTTATGATTCTCCTGACTTGAAATTATGCCTCTTCGAGCTAATTGATCCCGTGTTGCTATTTTATGTTGTAAAATTCTCCAACCAAAAAATTTTACCTTTTGCGGAACTTTAGCTTCCCACATCAGATTCAGGTTCATCCTGATCCTCTCATCTAAGACATGGATAGAGGATTCCTGCAGAAATTTTGCATAGCAGGAACGCACAGAAAATTCACCACAACAATCATACCTCCACACTGGACGGTCGGGAATAGTTTGTGATAACCGAATCTCTAGTAAGATGGTGTCAAGTCTTGCAATTTCCGTCTGCAGCTGAGAGTTGTGATGCTGGAGATTTCCTCTAATGTCCCACTTCCACACAGAGTTTTCCCACACGCCGTAGTCCGCCACGGAAGCCTTTTGATTTGTTGCTGCTTCAAACAACGTAGGAAACTCAAGGCACAGAAATTCACTTCCAATCCACCTACTATACCAGAAAGATATATTAATACCATTCCCTAATTTCCAGGCTATCATATTCGCAAAATCGGGACCATGACACAATTCAGATTCTATGTTAATTCTCAGGATGTCCCTCCACCACAAAGATTCCTTCACCGATTTCCTATCTCCAGTGTTAAACACTAGTCTTCTCACCAAATTCCCATATCTTTGATTCAGTAACTTGTACCACATGGCTTTATCATCTACCAGACACCTCCATAGCCATTTACACATTAAAGCTCTATTAAACATGGTCAAATCCTTTATCCCAAGTCCACCTTCCGTCTTTGTTCTACAAATTGACTTCCAATTAATCCATGCTATGATGCCTTTCTCAGCCGATCCGTTCCACATAAAGTTTCGTTGAATTGAGGTAAGAATTTGGATCACTTTGGTTGGAGCTTTGAAGAACGAGAAATAATATACCGGTATATAAGCTATTACCGAGTTGATCAAAGAGATTCTACCCCCCATGGACAGAAACCTACCCTTCCAATTTGATAGTCTTGCTTTTACTCCATGAATTACCGGCTTCCAAAAATTTAATCTTCTATGATTACCACCCACAACAATCCCCAAGAATTTAAATGAAATGCTGTCCACTTTACAACAGAGGAAATGGGATGCTGTCCTTAGGAATTGGTCTTTAACACCTACACCATAAACCTTACTCTTTACCATGTTTATACTAAGACCCGTAGACATTTCGAATCCCCGCAATACAGCCTTAAGATTCCAAAGGTTAGACCAAGAAGCCTCTCCAACGATAATAGTATCATCTGCAAATTGTAGCAGACTAAACGAAGCATCGTTGCCAAGAGAGAATTCCTTGAACAGACCAAACGCCACCGCTTTATGCATAATCCTTGTCAAGCCTTCCGCAGCCAATGCAAATAAAAACGGAGATAAGGGATCGCCTTGACGCAAACCCCTTGAAACAAGAAAGTCTTGAGTAGGGCTTCCGTTGACCAAAGTGGACATAGAACTTGTGAAAACACCCGCTTCCAACCACTTCATCCATTTTCTTCCAAAACCAGCCTTGCGTAGAATACTTCGAAGGTAGTTCCAATCAACACAATCGTAGGCCTGAGAAAAGTCTACCTTGAACATTATGTATTCCTTCTTTATCCTCTTTTCATAATCTATAATTTCATTAGTAACAAGGATGCCATCCATGATCTGACGCCCCGGAATAAATGCAGATTGATTATTGGAAACGATACTGCCAATAACACGTCTCAATCTCGCAGCCATGATCAACGAAACAATCTTATACAAGCTACCAATAAGACATATAGGTCTGAATTCGTCAAGACTTTGTGGATGATCCACCTTTGGAATCAGAGCAATAAACGCATCGGTCATCACCTTAGGAAATCAATGATATCTTCCCCTACAATGCTCCAACATTTCTTAATGAATTCCAGGTTGAAACCGTCCGGTCCCGGACTTTTGTCTCCTTCACTCTCGAAGATGGCTTCCTTAATTTCATCCCGAGAAAACATTTCCTCCAGACCCACACTATCAGCATCAGATAGTCTCCTAAACTCCAAGTTGTTCAAATTAGGTCTCAGAACTTCTTCTGCACGGAATCTATTTGAGAAGTGGATTTTGACAGCCTCCTTGACCTCCCCTACATCCTCCAAAAAACCATGATCTGTGCGTATCGATGTTATAGGATTCCTACGGTTTCTAGCCTTTAGGGAAGCATGAAAGAATTTAGTATTTAGATCACCCTCCTGAATCCAATTCTGCCTAGCTTTTTGTTTGATCTGTAAATGCAAGCTTCTCAAGCATAGTGTGTTTTGATGAAGACAATATGGGCATCAAGCTTTTATAAAGGATGTGCAAAAAGAATTTCAAGTATCAAGCAAAAATACATCATTTCAAAGTCTTGAAGAATTTGTGAAGCTTCAAGGATCAAGCTAAAATGTCAAAGGTATAAACAATACTCACTTTGACATATAATTGTTCACAAATATATTTTCATGCATATCATAATCATACTACAAAGTGTCATCCCTCAAAAGTTCATTTAAAACCTTTTTAATAGTTAAAATTCAAAATAAAGGTTTTAGGAACCGGGTTGTCCCTATGGGGGAACCGGTTCCCAGCATTCTCAATTTTCAGCATTCTGTGGTTTACTATGGGGAACCGGGTTGTCCCTATGCAGGAACCGGTTCCCACGTTCAAAATTCAAATTTTCTGCTGTAACGTTCAGCAGGAACCGGGTTGTCCCAGGCAGGAACCGGTTCCTACTGAACCAGTGTGTTTTTTCATTGCATGATCTTATTCAAACGAATTCTTTTTCATACCACTTGATCATTGCATTGTTTCATGGAAAAATAACCATTCAAAGAGGTGTTTAACACACTATAAATTCTACATATTTCAAAATCATTATTCACCTTCTTCATTAACAATTCATACTCATAAATTTCATTATTTCCAAGTGTCCACAAACCAGAATTTTTATATGAAACTTTCTACACACATTTTCATAGAGAATTCATTCAAAGTTTCATGCATACATTATTGTGAACACTTATATTCAGTTTGAGAATTGTTTATTTGAAGAAGAAGATCAATCCAAGATTGATAGTGCTATACAAACTTCATCTAAATCTCTTGTAAAAATTCAAAGAAAATTATCTCCTTACTATCCAGGATTGTTGGAAGTAAGTGGTGTGTTTGAAGAGGATTGTTCTTCATTCACATTAGTGTTGATTGATCTTAAAGGTGTTAAGAACCTTTGATCACCCTATAGGTTAGATAGTAGGCATAGGCTTGTACAATAATTCTAACTATAGTGAAATCTCTTTCGTGTTTGGAAGGGGACTGGAGTACTCTCGGATTGTGAGGGGAACCAGTATATATCGTTGCGTTCTTTACTTTTCCGCACTTTATTGCATTCATCACCATTACCAAAGAAAAGAAAAGAACCTTACAAAAACCTTCAAACACTTAACCAAAAATTATTAGAAGTATTCTCATAAAACCGATTAAATTTTTGAAAACCTAATTCACCCCCCCTCTTAGGCGCACTCTTATACTTACATTTGGCATCAGAGCAAGTTATAGGTAACTTGTTCCTAAAGATCCAGAATGGCTTCCGCAAATCAAAGACCGGTTTTCAAAGATGGTGGTTCTAACAACAAGCCTCCATTGTTTTGTGGTGAATATTTTGACTTTTGGAAAATCCAAATGAAGGCTCATCTAGAAGCACAAGGAGAAGAAGTTTGGGAGGCTGTCCTACAAGGTCCTCATGTTCCTACAACGGTCGTTAATGGTGTTGGATCGGAGAAACCTAAGGCGTCATGGGATGATAATGATAGAAAAAGGGTTCTTGCTGACAAAAAGGCGATCAGTCTTCTTCATGGTGCTCTTAGTATGGATGAATTCTTCCGAATATCAACATGTACAACATCAAAGGAAATTTGGGATACTCTTGTAGAAACTCATGAAGGTACCGCTGAAGTTAAAAGATCAAGGTTGAATACTTTAAGCCAAGAGTACGAACTGTTTAGAATGAAGCCTGGAGAAACTATTCTCGATTTGCAAAAACGATTCGTACATTTGACAAATCACTTGAAGGCACTTGGTAAGACTCTTACTACCGAAGAACTTAATCTTAAAGTGCTCAGATCCTTGACAAGGGAGTGGCAACCAAAAGTGACGGCGATATCCGAAAAGAAGAATTTATCAAAACTTACTTCCGCAACATTATTTGGAAAACTTCAAGAATATGAGACAGAACTTGGAAGATTGGAAAAGCATGAGAACTTAGAGAAGAAATCCAAAGGCATTGCATTAAAAGTAGATTCAATAGAAAGCAAAATGAAAGATGCATCGGATGAAGATGAAAACTTCTTGCTTCTTGTAAAAAGGTTAGGCAAATTTTTTGGTAATAAAAATAATATTGATAATACTAACTATGTCAAAAGAAAGAAATTCTCAAAGCATAAAGATAAAGAAGCATCCACTTCATCACAAGAAGTTACATGCTATGAATGTGGGAAACAAGGACACATAAAGCCGGAATGTCCAAAGCTTTCGAAGAAGAATGTATTCAAAGGCAAAAGAGAATTCAAAAATAAAAAGGCCTACATAGCATGGGAAGATAATGAAGTAAGTTCCTCATCGGACTCCGATAGTGACGAAAGTGCAAACCTAGCACTAATGGCATCACACCACTCCGACGATGAAGAAGGCGAGGTTAGTTATGATGATTCTCTTTTTGATAATGGTGCACAAGGTGCAATAGAAGAATTATTAAAAGAATGCAAAATTCTCTATAAAACTATCTCATCTCAAAAGAAAATGATATCATCATTAGAAGAGAAGGTTAAGATAATTGAAGTAGAACATAAAGATGACAAAGAAAAAATAATTAGTGTTCAAGAAGATAATGTTGCATGCAAGAATTGTGAATCACTTTCCTTCCAAATTGTCCAATTAAAACGTGTTTTAGAAAGATATGAAAAAGGGCAAATTGGATTGGAAAATGTTCTTAGCACACAAAGATACTCCAATGATAAGAGCGGACTTGGTTTCTCTAAATTTGATAAACCAACATCCAATAAGACTATCTTTGTCAAGGCTAGTAACCAACCAATTCAAGAGAAAGTGATCAAGCCTAAAGTAATGCAACATTATCCTAAAAGGAAGAACTTTGTTAAGAAGAAATCTTATCCTCCTAGATATAGAAGTAACTTTGAACCTACTTGTTTTTATTGTGGTATTATTGGTCACACACCCAATGCTTGTTATGTAAGGAACTTTAGTGTTCCTAGTGGACATTATGTATGGGTGAAGAAAGGAACTAACTATGATGGACCCAAAGCCATTTGGGTACCTAACAAAACTTAATTTGTTTTGTAGGTTTGCTTGAAGACCACTTCAAACCTATGGTATCTAGATAGTGGTTGTTCAAAGCATATGACGGGTGACTTAAACCAATTTTCAGATCTAAGGTTAAAGGCCAAGGGTTTTGTCACTTATGGAGACAACAATAAGGGAAGAATTCTTGGCAAAGGCAAAGTTGGTGCACCACCTTTCACATCCATTGAAGATGTTCTTTATGTTGAAGGACTAAAGCATAATCTTCTAAGCATTAGCCAACTTTGTGACAAAGGCTTCAAGATCAAATTCACTAAGGAAGAATGCTTGATCATCGATGAAGTCACCAATGAGGTAAAACTCAAAGGTACAAGAATTAATAACATCTTTATGATTTCTTTAAATGATTTATCTTTGAAAGTAAAATGTCTTTTGGTAAACAATAATGAATCATGGTTATGGCATAAAAGAGCAGCCCATATTCATATGGATCATTTAAATAAGTTAACCAAACATGATCTTGTTATTGGCTTACCTAAGATAAAGTTTGTCAAAGATAAACTATGTGATGCATGTCAAAAGGGAAAGCAAACCAAATCATCTTTCAAGCCAAAGAATGTGGTGACTACAACAAGACCACTTCAATTGTTGCATATGGATCTATTTGGTCCATCAAGGACAAGAAGCTTCGGAGGTAATGTATACGCTTTAGTTATTGTTGATGATTATTCTAGATATTCTTGGACTTTGTTTCTTGTGCAGAAAAGTGATGCTTTTAAAGCCTTTAAGAAGTATGCAAAACAAATCCAAAATGAAAAATCATTAAAGATTGTATCCATAAGAAGTGATCATGGTGGAGAGTTTCAAAATGCATCGTTTGAAGAATTTTGTGAAGAACATGGTATCTCTCATAATTTTTCAGCACCAAGAACTCCACAACAAAATGGAGTAGTTGAAAGGAAAAATAGGTTTCTAGTGGAACTTGCAAGAACAATGCTTAGTGATGCAAATCTTCCTAAATATTTTTGGGCGGATGCGGTTAGTACGGCATGTTATGTTGGAAATCGAGTAATCATTAGACCTATCTTGAAGAAAACTCCATATGAACTCTTCAAAGGAAGAAAGCCAAACATTGCTCACTTTCACATTTTTGGATGCAAGTGCTTTGTTCTCAACAATGACAAAGACAATCTTGGTAAGTTTGATGAGAAATCCGACGAAGGTATATTTCTTGGTTATTCTCTTTCTAGTAAAGCATATAGAATTTATAATAAAAGAACTTTAACTATTGAAGAATCTATGCATGTATCTTTTGATGAGACTAACACTTCCAAAGAGGAAATAGTTGTTTGTGATGATGATGATCCTTTAGATTTACCCCCGGAAGAACCTTCAAATAATACAATTGTGAAGGCACCGGAAGAACCTTCAAATGATATAATTATGAAGGCACCGGAAGTACAACAAGAAAGTGTTCAACAAGAAAGTGTACAACAAGAATCAAACACCAATGATCTACCAAAAGAATGGAGAACTCATAGAGATCATCCTATTGATAAAGTTATTGGTGATATTAGTCAAGGAGTAGCAACAAGATTAAATCTCAAAGATGCTTGCCTACACATGGCTTTTGTTTCTCAAATTGAACCTTCCAAAGTTGATGAAGCCTTAGGAGACGATCAATGGATAAATGCAATGCAAGAAGAATTAAATCAATTCGAGAGAAATCAAGTTTGGGAACTTGTTCCTAGACCAAGTAACAAACACATCATAGGTACTCGATGGGTGTTTAAGAACAAACTTGATGAGAATGGTATAATTGTTCGAAACAAAGCAAGATTGGTGGCCCAAGGTTACAATCAAGAAGAAGGAATCGACTTTGAAGAAACATTTGCTCCGGTTGCAAGGTTAGAAGCTATTCGTCTTTTACTTGCTTATGCATGTTCATTAAATTTTCAGCTTTATCAAATGGACGTCAAGAGCGCATTCTTGAATGGCTACATCAATGAAGAAGTCTATGTCAAACAACCCCCGGGATTTGAAGACTTCAAGAATCCTTCACATGTCTTTAAGTTGAGAAAGGCTCTTTATGGATTAAAGCAAGCACCTAGAGCATGGTATGATAGACTTAGCAATTTTTTGTGTGAAAAGGGTTTTGAAAAGGGTAAGGTTGATAAAACTTTGTTCATTAAGAAAATCAAGAGTAACACTTTATTGGTTCAAGTCTATGTTGATGATATCATTTTTGGATCGACTAACAAAGAAATGTGTGAGGAATTCTCATTGATGATGCAAGGAGAATTCGAGATGTCTATGATGGGAAAGATGAATTACTTTCTTGGACTACAAATTAAGCAACTCAAAGATGGAATCTTTATCAATCAATCCAAATATTGTAAAGAACTATTAAAGAAGTTTGATATGGACAATTGTAAAGCAATGAATACTCCAATGGGCTCCGGTACATATGTTGATCAAGATGAATCCGGTACTCCAATTGATATTACCAAGTATCGAGGTATGATTGGTTCTTTATTGTATTTGACGGCAAGCCGTCCTGACATAATGTTTAGTGTTTGTCTTTGTGCTCGCTTCCAAGCAAATCCAAAGGAATCACATCTTATGGCAGTTAAAAGGATCATGAAGTATCTCAAAGGAACAACCAACGTTGGCTTATGGTATCCTAAAGGTAGTGTGTGCAATTTAATTGGTTATTCTGACGCGGATTATGCAGGATGTAAAACTGATCGTAAAAGCACAAGTGGTACTTGTCACATTCTTGGAAATGCATTAGTATCATGGGCTTGTAAAAAGCAAGCATGTGTTGCTCTTAGTACGGCCGAAGCAGAATACATAGCAGCGGGTAGTTGTTGTGCACAAATTCTTTGGCTTAAGCAACAACTTCGTGACTACGGACTTGATCTCGGATGTATTCCTCTTCGATGCGACAATACAAGTGCTATAAATATTACAAAGAATCCGGTCATGCATTCAAGAACCAAACACATAGACATTCGACATCATTTTCTTCGCGATCATGTGCTTAAAGGAGATGTTGAAGTCACTTTTGTAGATACTCATAATCAACTTGCGGATATCTTCACCAAGCCTCTCCCAAAAGAATCGTTTTACAAAATTCGACGAGAGCTTGGAATTTTAGACGAAGGTGATGTTTAAAATTTATTCGTCATTCTCAAACATCAAAGGTACACGTTTCTAAAATTTTTAAGTTAAAAAGTACCTTATAAATGTTCATTCATTATGTCTTGGTAAATATGTATGATATGTATGCTTTATATTTCATAAAATAAAAGATTTTGGAAATTTTCAGTCCAGGAACCGGTTCCCATGTAGGGACGAACCGGTTCCCCATACTAATTTCCAGAGGCGTGTTTTCTTTGTGTCTCAGGAACCGGTTCCCATGTAGGGACGAACCGGTTCCCACGTACATTTTCCAGTTTTTTGTTTATCTTTTAGCTGTTACGAAAATGTTGTGTGGCTAGTATTGTTTTGAATATTTTTTCTTTTATATCTTATTTTTATTTAATACACATTATATCACTTCACACCACATATTTACACTCATTCACTCACATTTACTCTCATTCAACATTCATCTTCATCTTCTTCAACCTTCCACCTCCATTGTCAACCCAATTCAGAGCTCCACTATCTCACCATAACTATCAAAATTAAATACCCACTACCTCAAAACACTATATAATCCTCCACTCTTTCACACAATTCACTCAAATCCTTCTCCACTCACCAAATCCTAAAACCTCAACTTAAACCCTAACTTTCAACTCCTTTCAACAATGGCACCCAAAGTTTCAAGAAGTGCAAAGGGAAAGAACAAAATGGGAGAGACAAGTGAAGATCCTCAAGAGATTCAACCAACGGTCAAGAGTCGGAGACTCACATTCAACATCCGGAGTCGAAAACTCCTTGCGGCAAAATACGGTAAACTACCCGATTTCCCTAATCACAGCTTCAATTTTCCGGGTAGACTAGCTAATGCAGGGGTCGCTAATTTTGTGCTTGACCATGGTGATTATTATCCGGATTTGGTTAGAGAGTTTTACCACAATCTTAGGATAGTAACCGATGAATTTGATGATTTCACATTATTGTCAAAAGTTTCAAATAAGGATATATGCTTAGATGTTGAGGAATTTGGAAGAGTGTTAGGAATTCCATCTCAAGGCTTAGTGCTCCTTCAAGGTAACATACCGGAGGATTGGCAACCGTATAGTAAGATTGATGTTTTTGTGGATATGTGCCGACCAACTCAACGCGAGTCAGTTCGCCAACAGCTTGCTATCAAGTTTAACATGTTCGGTTCAAGCTTATCGGTGAGTGATAGGATGCTCCATCTTATCATTGCTTATGTTTTATTTCCAAAGAATTCTAACCATTCCAGGGTCAATGAGTTCGAGTTGATGGTGTTGCTTGCTCTAAGGCGTGGTATTGAAGTCAATTGGGCGCTTTCAATTATGCGCCACATGCAGCTTATGGCTTCCCTTAAAGGAGGCTTACCTTATGCAAGGGCCATCTCTCATATTGTTCGGAATGCTGGTGTTCTCCTTCAACGGGAACCAAAGAAAAATATGGATGAACAAGAGTGTGCTATCACCACCGCTACCGCTCTTAAAAATACAGGAATAGTTACGGATCGTGAAGGTAGATTCGTTTACAAAGTTGATTTTGAGCCAGCCGTGCCACAAGATCCTCAACGTCCCGAAGGTGGATACACAATGGATATGATGTTTGCCAAGCTTTGTTCTATTCAAACATCCATTGATAACAACAAGAGGGAGAATAACTATGAGCATAACCTTATGAGAAGACAAATGCGGGAAATTCAACGGACTCAAAGGCGTATCTTAGCTCATTATGAGGGAGAGGAAGGAAGTGATGAAGAAGAAGAAGAACAAGAGGATGATGATGAAGAACACATGGATGAAAGTGACTAAATTATGTGCTTTAAATTTCTATGTAATGTTTTCTTTCTATTATTCGTATTTTACTTATGCTTTCTAGACAATGTTCCATTTATGTTCGTGATGTTTAGGACCATTTATGTTTTATGTTGTAATCGTAAAAAACTACGTTTCGTATCGTTTGTAGTATTTCATTATTGTGTTATCTTTGTGGTATTTTACATTGTGTTATATTTCATATACTTTTTATCTTTTTCCCCATCCTTTTTGATAATAACAAAGGGGGAGAAGAATATGCATGTGTTTTTGTTGTTTTGTTTCAAAGATAAATGCAGGCCATTGTTAAAATTATCAAATAAAACTCATCACCATAAATCAAGGAATCATGGATTTAGGGGGAGTATCTAACATAGGGGGAGCCTTGCATTGTTCAACATAATTATCAAAAGCAAAACAACTTCTTCAAAACATTTTCAAGACTTGGTTGTCATCATCAAAAAGGGGGAGAATGTAAATGCAAGCTTCTCAAGCATAGTGTGTTTTGATGAAGACAATATGGACATCAAGCTTTTATAAAGGATGTGCAAAAAGAATTTCAAGTATCAAGCAAAAATACATCATTTCAAAGTCTTGAAGAATTTGTGAAGCTTCAAGGATCAAGCTAAAATGTCAAAGGTATAAACAATACTCACTTTGACATATAATTGTTCACAAATATATTTTCATGCATATCATAATCATACTACAAAGTGTCATCCCTCAAAAGTTCATTTAAAACCTTTTTAATAGTTAAAATTCAAAATAAAGGTTTTAGGAACCGGGTTGTCCCTATGGGGGAACCGGTTCCCAGCATTCTCAATTTTCAGCATTCTGTGGTTTACTATGGGGAACCGGGTTGTCCCTATGCAGGAACCGGTTCCCACGTTCAAAATTCAAATTTTCTGCTGTAACGTTCAGCAGGAACCGGGTTGTCCCAGGCAGGAACCGGTTCCTACTGAACCAGTGTGTTTTTTCATTGCATGATCTTATTCAAACGAATTCTTTTTCATACCACTTGATCATTGCATTGTTTCATGGAAAAATAACCATTCAAAGAGGTGTTTAACACACTATAAATTCTACATATTTCAAAATCATTATTCACCTTCTTCATTAACAATTCATACTCATAAATTTCATTATTTCCAAGTGTCCACAAACCAGAATTTTTATATGAAACTTTCTACACACATTTTCATAGAGAATTCATTCAAAGTTTCATGCATACATTATTGTGAACACTTATATTCAGTTTGAGAATTGTTTATTTGAAGAAGAAGATCAATCCAAGATTGATAGTGCTATACAAACTTCATCTAAATCTCTTGTAAAAATTCAAAGAAAATTATCTCCTTACTATCCAGGATTGTTGGAAGTAAGTGGTGTGTTTGAAGAGGATTGTTCTTCATTCACATTAGTGTTGATTGATCTTAAAGGTGTTAAGAACCTTTGATCACCCTATAGGTTAGATAGTAGGCATAGGCTTGTACAATAATTCTAACTATAGTGAAATCTCTTTCGTGTTTGGAAGGGGACTGGAGTACTCTCGGATTGTGAGGGGAACCAGTATATATCGTTGCGTTCTTTACTTTTCCGCACTTTATTGCATTCATCACCATTACCAAAGAAAAGAAAAGAACCTTACAAAAACCTTCAAACACTTAACCAAAAATTATTAGAAGTATTCTCATAAAACCGATTAAATTTTTGAAAACCTAATTCACCCCCCCTCTTAGGCGCACTCTTATACTTACATGATCATGCTTTCTTTCAGGTGTAAATTGTTCCAGATTGTTTCAACAGATACTCTTCTTTTTTCCACCTCTTCTTCGGTCAACAACCCCTGGATCGAATCAATTCAGTTTCTAAATCATTCAGAGTGTCCACTCCCTCGTCAATTTTTAGATCCACCCAACCAAATACATTCACATTCCACCACCTAAGTTTTGCCTTCAAGAGTCTAAATTTCTCTATAACCACAAAGTATTTCTTCCCACGAACCTGAAAAGAGTCTCAAGCTTCTTTGACAAACTTGAGGAAATCCTTATGTTGGAACCACGAATTGAAGACTTTGAATGGTTTGGGGCCCCAGTCTAAATTGCTAGCCTTAATCCACACAGGCCTGTGGTCAGAAATGTCTCTATCCCCTGTTACTTGTGCGACGATGTTCCAATCTTGAATAATTCCTTCTGAAAGAAGAAATATGTCCAGACGACTACTTGCAGTCCCTCCAGGATTTATCCATGTGTGTATGCTACCAATTACCGGTACATCAACCAAATTCATGAGTTCTATGAAGTCACCAAATTCTACCATTTCATCCAACCTCACCCCTGTATTTCTGCCTCTCCTTTCTACTTCTGCTTTTACAGCAATAAAATCTCCCCCCACAATCCATTCTCCTTCAGCAAAGCTATCTTTTAATTTCAACAGTTCTGGCCATAGTTCTTTTTTAGCAGAAGCAGCACAAGGAGAATAAACATTGATAAAGTAACAAATCTTTCCTTTCCTAATTGCATGAATTCCAAGAAAACCATTACCTCTGAAGGAGAACACATGTGTTATGATATCCTTCTTCCAAATGGTTGAAATTCCACCAGACCTCCCTTCTGAGCCTTTGGCAGACCATTCAAATGCCGAATGCCCCCACATAGATCTCACTAACTCCTCCTTCATGTTTTCCAGCTTTGTTTCCTGAATAAAGCACATCTTCGTCTTCCCTCTAAGCAACAACTGGCGAATTCGGCTTCTCTTAACAAAATTCCCACACCCTCTGACATTGAATGTCACTAAATTCATTGACATCTATTTTGCATAACCTCCACATCCCTCGCACTCTTCCTATCCCTTGTTTCCAGGTTCCTGACAATACCTTCAAAGGCTTCATCATCTTCTTCACCTTCAATACCAAGTTGTTTTATAGATTTCCAAATTTTTGTAGGAATGTTCCCATCAATCTCCTTCCAGAATCTTGAGTTGCCCTTTTGAACATCTGAGTCGTTAATCGAATCACAACATAATATCGAACCACCAGAATAATTTGAAGACTTTTGAGTTGATGCTTCCTCATAAATTTCCTCGTTTGAAATTGAAACAGTGTTTTCCCCAATCTTTAAATCCCTAGTTGGTAAGAGAATGCTAAAGAAAGATGGAACCGTATGTTTTTTCAAATCCTTCATAACTTCTTCTATTGATTTTTTCTTCGAATTGGGTCGGGTCTTACTTCTATTTCCAACTGGGCCCAAAGCCAAAAAAGAGGGGTTTGAGATAGGATCCGAACAATCAGCTCTTTGGGCCATACCTAGGGGTCTTGACTTCTCCAAAGTAGGCCCACTCCCTTGATCCACAGACTTTGCTTTTGACTTTACAAGTTGTGCCTTTAGTGATATGACTCTGTCAGGTTCCGCATGTTCCGCATTTA
The DNA here is from genome assembly GCF_029867415.1 of Vicia villosa. Taxonomy (NCBI): domain Eukaryota; kingdom Viridiplantae; phylum Streptophyta; class Magnoliopsida; order Fabales; family Fabaceae; genus Vicia; species Vicia villosa. Next base: position 553,945 of record NW_026705011.1, on the reverse strand, counting down.
ATGTTGCCTCCACAATGTCCACTCCGCCACCCTGAACCACTAGGTTATCAACCCCCATGCACACGATATCATCATTTTCCACCTCCTGAGCCACGTCTAAACTTTTGACATCTTCACTATTGATAGCCCCTTTATCCTCCTCTACAAACCCTAGTATGGTAGCTGCTGCAGAGAAAGTACTTTCTCCCACAACCTCACCATTTTCAGAACACTCTCCTTCTTCCTCTATCACCATCTCCGAGCTAAATTCCGATGAGCCCTCATCATAAAAGTTGGATTTCGGGACAATGATTCGTTTGGGCCATGCATATCTTCCACCATTTTTATGCAATATACATTTTCATTGATTTCCACATTGAGTGTTTGATTCAGAACAAGAGAGTATTTAGTTCTGACTAGGATACAAGCTACATCCATTCTGGATTGTTTGTTCGTTTCATCATCTAAACAAACTAGTTTCCCAATAGAACATGTTAGAAAATCAAAGAACTTGAAGGACCAGGCATGGCAACGCCCAATCCAATCTTTATCCTCCGCAACTATTGCAGCGATTTCCCCTACCTCCGTTTCCTCAAGGAGATAGAGATTAGCTCCCATGGGTGTAACTTTAACTTTAAAATACCCTTCTGTGTTGAAAGCCTCCTGAATGATGGTAAAGTATTGATCCTATAATCATTTATATATATTTCTTAATCATCACTATATTATATTTATTTACAATTTATTAAGATATTGCGCGACTCGTGGTAACGCACGGGTAGATAATCAATTTTATATATGTGTCTATGTGAAGTGTCCTACACCATATACTCATGATTAGTATACTAGTACTTAGACCCGTGCGAGGCACGGGTTAAATATTTTCTAAGTAAAAAAAATATTTTAAAAACACTTATAATTTAGAAATTTTACTTATAGTAAGATTATTATTGTATAGATAAAATGTCATTGTTATAAATAGTATACATAAAAAATTTAATTTAACTATTTTTTTTTTGTAAATTATAAAATAATTTGTGTAAGTTTTAAAACAATTAACTCGTTAAATAAAAAAACCACAAAACACATATAAAATCATTTAGTTTATTAATAATTTAATCATATAAAAATTACTCGAGGTAAATCATATTATAATTTTAAAAAAAATAATTAAAAATATATTGATACAAATAATTTTGATATAAGTTGCATTTGCAATTTAAAATATAAACTAATTATTTTTGATCTTTTATAATATTATTTAACTATTTAAAATAAATTTAGATAAAAACAATAAATACAAAAGTCGGACCACGTGTTAAAATTTATTTAAGTAAATAAAATATTTTAGAACTAATTATAATTTATAACTAAGTTATAGAATTACAAATTTACAAATGATTTAAGTAAATAAAATATTTTACATCCTAAAAAGAATAAATGAAAACAAATTTTTTACTATATATTGTCAGGAATTATTTACGATTCAAATTCTTATTTTTTTAAAGAAATTATATTTAAAAACTTATAATTTTATTTTTATTTATTTATTGTCAAGGATTATCATCGATGCAAATTCTAACTCAATAAAAATATGTCAAATAATATATAATTAGTTGTTTTTGAATTTAAGCTACTAATAAAAAATAGTTTACATCATCAACAAATTATTCTTTTAATTGAAAATGATTTACACATTAATTATAAATCAATTTCATAAATCTTACTTATTCTTTTAAATTCTAATATATAAAACTTTTTTAAAATTTAATATAATTGATATATCAGTAACAATTATTTTGATTCGTCTTATTAATTTAAACATTCAACATATCCTTAATTTTTCAAACGAAATTAATTGAAAAAATTTCATTCAATTAAAACGAATCTTTATTTTCTATCATTTCTTCTAAAATTTATTACTTTTAAAATTCAACATATTTTCAAATGGTTATAAAATCTTATATAATAATGATTTAAATAAAATAATTAAAAATAATAGTTTACAAACAAAATCAATAATATTTTAGAGGCACCGAAAATAATGACTTAAATGTATATCTGTGCGAGGCACAGGTTAAGATTTCTTCAAGTGAAAAAATTATTTTAGAACTAATAATTTATAAATAAAGTTATAGTAACATTATAATATATTATAATATGCCTTTGTTATTAGTAGTATACATAAAAAAAATATTCAAATAATAAAGTATTTATTGTTACTAGATATTAATAGATATATTTGTATTATTTAAAGATTTAATATATTATTTGTATTACTTAAAAATAGTAATCGTTAGTTGGTCCAGTTGTGATTGGCGCTGGACTTGGTAGGGAGAACCACGGTTCGATCCCCCCCGAACCGGACTAAACCGGTGGTATAAAAACCAAAAAAAAAAAAATAGTAATAGGAATTTGACATCTTTAAAACTTGCCAAATAACTCATTTCCCTATATTATATTTAATTGATTATATGAGAATTTTTCTTTCCCAATATAGATTATTAATATAGGTTATCAATTAAATTACTCTATGCAGAATGAATCATGAATACTAACACAAAGTGGAAAAGTGAAATAAAATAAATTGCTTATCCATGCATATGTTTACAGTGCTCAAAATGTTCATAATCATCATTTCAAACCTTTCATTTTTGACGAAATAGAACAAACAAAAAGATACCATCCAACATGTCCACAAAATTTATAATACATTTTCAACAATTTAGCTTTTCAATAAAAGAAAAATTATCCTCAAATCTTTGAGCCCTGATTTAAAATGAGAGTAGAGATCGAAGTAAATGGAATCAAAATGTATTTTGCTGAAAAAGGCAAAGAAAGACCAGTTGTTTTGTTCCTTCACAACACATATTCAACTAAATAGTGAAATGAATCAATAGAAACTTGATACTCATGGATGTTAAAGTGGCGAAGCTGTTGATTCTGCCATTTCTTGGCGACGGAAGAGAGCAAGTAGCCTTGAGCAAGTAAAGGCATGTAAAAATAAAAATCGAAACCTAAATCCAAAACCTGCAATAATAATCCAAATCAAAATTGCCTTGTCCAGTCATAAAGAGAAAGAAAAGAGAAAAAACTGAAACAAATTTATGTTGCACCATGCTCGTATAATCTGACATATTAATGTACATCAGACTAAGAATTTAGGTGCATACATCCATTTTCAAAACTTATTTATATATCTTACATATCGGAATCTCAACTTGACATATCCTAAAAATTAAATAGATAAATACATCTAAAATCTTGATAATTTTTAACCTGTAAAACAACTCAAACAGTTCATTGAAAATTTTAAAAAGGGGGCAAATAAAATTGGTAACATAATTTAAATCCAAAGCAATCATAGAACTTTGAAGACCATTTACATTAGGAATCAACATAATGTTCACTTATTAAAACTTCATTTTGCTCTGCTTTCTGACTCTGTCTCAACAGAATGTAAAAAAAGCTATGAACTTGAAGAACTTAGGAATGAGTTGTGCAGCGAGCTGCTTCTATGATTACATGGTAATCCTTGACGTTATGCAAAATAAACACAAAAATCAAACAAAAACCTTAATTGAAGATGAACATGTAAAACCCTAAATAAAAAAAGAGAACGAAAGATTTATATAGACTTGACACAAAACCTCAACTCACACACTCCATAAACCCCAAACTCACCAACTCTCACGCACCTTCATCAAAATCCGTAACCCATCAGATCCGCGCAGAACCACACACGCAGCTCAACAACACATAACAATAGGAAAAGGCATAGAGTAGAAGCAAATTGCAAGCAGTAAAAGAAGAGGAGAGGATTTCAAATCGCAAACAGAGCAAGAAGATTCGAAGGATTTAACTGGAGAAAGATCACCACCGAAGAAGATGTAGTGCACAATCGTTGTTGTTTCTTTTTTTCATTTATGTTCTATTTTGATTTTCGTCCTCCCTTTGTAATATGCAAATCACCATCGAAATCGATAATGAGAATGGGGTTTTGAATAATGGGGATAAGGAGGTTGTGAATCGTGAAAAGCATAGAGAAAATTCACGTGAGAATAAAGATGAGAGAGAGGAAGGGAGTTTTTGTCTCGTAAATTAAAGAGTAAGAATGTGTGGCTATCAAAGACAATGAACAGTTTTATTTTGAAAAGTTTCATTGGGTTGTGTTATTTTTAAAGAAAATGAACTTTTAAAAAAAAAAATACATTCAACATTAATGAGTAGTACACTAAATATAATCATTTTGAAAAACATTTTTATGGACTTGTTTTACCCCAATATTAGGAGATTGGTCAATTAAATAAAGACTTAAACAATCTGAAAATAATAGTATAAATATTTTTAAAAAAATTGTTAATTATAGAAAAGTTAAATAGACACTTGAATGATTATTTCAAAATGACATTGAAAGTTGGAAAGTTTTTGTTTTCCCACGAATTTTGAGAAGTTAAATAGACACTTGAATAATTATTGAGTTTTTTGAATTAATTTAAAACAAATAAATATAATTAAATAAAATGAATAGAATTATATTAATCAAATTTGCCAAAATTTTCATTTTATTTTATTATTATGTATGATCTTAACAACTACTACGACCTGATAAATTAAATTAATGTTTATATAACAAATATCATTTAAGATATTTATTTATATTAATTCGTACATATTTTTATATACATTTTTTAATAATAACTAAAAAATATTTATATATTATTTTTATCGACTTTTCTTGACTCGTGCGAACGCACGAGTCTCTTACTAGTAGAAGAAAAAAGACATAGACATAAGTAGCGAAAAAGATAAATACAAGAAATAAAAGAGAAAAAAATAGAAACATCACACCAGAGTTCGTTCTGGTTCGGCCTAAACTTCTCAGTATACTCCAGTCTCCTAGAGTTTTCCCATGAAATTTTCACTAAAACAATCTTGAGCTATAGGATCGACCTAAATAACCTACAAATAACTTGAGCTTTTGCACATGATCAATCTATAAACCTTCTACAAACAACTAAAGTTTTTACACAAGCTTAATTCAATAACTTTAATTATAGTTTTTACACAGACTCAGCTCAATAACATTCACCCATATTCTTTTACAAGTTTTTCTGGTAACATTTAAATCTATTACAAATAGATAAAAAGAGAACTACGCTAGTGAATAAGCAATTACAACACAACTCCCAGATGAAACTTTTTACTCTCTTAGCACTAAGGCAACTCTAGTGAAAACGAAATTTATAAAAGAATGAGAAAAAGAAAGATACTAGAAAGTTTCTATTTAGAAAAACTTGTGTTCTAAAAGGAAGTGAAGCCTTCTTTATGTAGGAACAAATGTTGCTAAAAAAGGAAACAATCCATGGGATTTTCACACTTTCAATTGATTAAAAATATGTGTTAATTGATTAACTTAAACAAAAAAGGAAACTTTGAATTTTGATTCCATTTAATCGATTAAAATCCTTCTTAAACGGTTAGGATGGGTTTCTCTTTGTTTGAATTGATATGAAGCAGGACATAATCGATCAACCAAATTATTTTTCCTTCCTAATTGATCAATTAGGCTTTTTAGTCTTTTAAGAACTTGGTTGAATTGATTTTGAAGAGGGTTTATAAAAAAATGAGATGTTTGAAAATATTTGTTGTGTGTACACTTTGCCTTAATACCTCAAGACTTACTCTCGTTTCATGTATAGTAAATTGATCATAAACTATATAGAACGCTAAGTGCAAGATCATATGAGCTTTCACAATTTCACATCTTCAAGTTCATAAGTTCAAGATTTCAACTTCATATCTTCAACTACCTTGGCTTGATTATCCTTTGTCTATCCCTTTCTACTAGAACTTGAAAAATTTGTTTGATGATACTTTAGATATCTTTATTTTTGATCATATGACATCATCAAGATCCATTTGAAAATTTATCGCACTACTGCAGAAAACCCAATTAACAACGGTTGAGAAAGATATATAACAACGCGGGCCCATGCGTTGTTATGTAGAGTATCGTTGAATAATGATACTTACTATCATGGCCCAGTAGCCGTTGTAATAAACTGGAAAGTACTTAATGGTCCTCGGTTCGATTCCCAGTTGCGTCGTGTTGATATTTATTTTTTCTGGATAACGCGCGAGATATTATAAAGGTCACGACTATAACCGTTGTGGAATTTTCTACATAATTAACAAATATTAGCCTACTTTTATAATTAATCACATTTTTTAACCACTATTATTGTTCACCATATCATAACAGAAAATAAAATTGACATTTGTGATAAACTTATCTAAATAATGTTAATTGTATCATATTCATAATATCACATAATTGCACCATATTCAATTGTACCAAAACAAACAATCTACAGTTTACACATTACATAACATCACATAATTGTAAGTTGGTGTTTCTGTGTCTTGTCTCTTGGTGTCTTGACTCTAAAGACCTATAATTTCAATTAATTATACTTGTTAGTAAAAATACTTGGAAACTATAACATACATGAATATATTATGAATAAAGAATAAATTACGTACTTGTTAATTTTCCCAAATGCCTTCTTCATGATCGATTCGAATAGCATGGACAACATCTCCATCAACTTCATCATATGAGGTAGGAACTTGTATTGTGTAAGAAGGTGTGGACATAATATCAAGACTTTCATCACTAAGAGGAATGTATTTTCCTTGGAGAATGATTGACCATTTCCCCAATGTGGCTGATGGGTCAATAACATAGAAAACTTGTTTTACTTGAGAAGCCATGATGAATGGTTCGGTCATAAAAGATGTCTTGTTAAGGTCGACCCGGGTGAATCCTAAGTTATCAATATGTACACCATTACTATTATTGGGAATCCACTTGCATTTAAATAAAGCCACTTTAAAATTAACATAATCAATCTCCCAAATCTTATCACTGACACCATAAAACGCGGTAGTTGCCAATACAGGATTCTTATCTTTCGAACTAGAGAAATACATCGATTCGGCTTCAACCATAACTCCACTATTTTGCACTGTACTACGATCATATTTTGATTTTGTATAAAAGGTATAATAACCAATGTTGTATGCAGTCCAAGTAATGACACAAAACTTTGGCTCGTATGACAACCATTTAAGTATCTCATATGCACTACGATCATTATATACACTTTTATTAAACCAATCTAAGAATATCTTGTTATTCTCTATCAACAACAACTTGTCACTCATTTGGGGATATTTTTTCCTCAAATGTCTTTTGTGAGTAACATTTAGACCTTGAATACCTCTTTCGTCTATGTGATAAGCGTGGCGAGACTTTGGAATGCCTATAGAATCTGCTTTCCAAAAATAGTTTGTACAAAACTCAACAGCTTCTTTAGTGATGTACCTTTCAACAATCGAAGCTTCCGGTCGGTGATGATTCTTCCTATATCCTTTAAAGATCTTCATATATCGCTCTATTGCATACATCCACCTTAAATAAAATAGACCACAAAATATGATTTCTCTGACTAGATGAACAAGTAAGTGAACCATAATGTCAAAAAATGATTGAGGAAAATACATCTCCTATTGACACAAGATTATGGCAGCCTAATCTTCTAATTCATCTAACTTTTTGATATCAAGAACTTTATTACATATGGCATTGAAGAATAAGCACAATCTCATTATAGTTTCTCTCACATTCTTTGGTAGGACCCCATAGATAGCCACTGGTAGAAGTTGTTGCATCAATACACGACAATCATGAGATTTTAAACCAATTAACTTGAGATCTTTCATTGATACAAGTTTCTTGATGTTTGATGAGTAACCTTGCAGAACTTTAATACCTTACAAACACTCGTAGAAAATTTTCTTTTCCTTTTTAGATAGAGTGTGACATGCTGGAGGCAGATAAGTTCTTTTTCCTTTCTCTATTGGAGCCAACTATTTTCGTATACCCATCGCCTCCATATCAAGATGGGACTTCTTACTATCTTTAGTCTTGCCTGTAATATTTAGAAGTGTTCCAATCAAACTATCACACATATTTTTCTCCACATGCATCACATAAAGATAATGTCTAACATCAAGACTTGACTAATACAGAAGATCAAAGAAGATGGACCGTTTTTTCATATATTTTTCGCAGCTGCCCCTTTTTCTTTTTCTCTCTTCCCAAAGACAAAATTAATGTGTTCCTTCCGTTGATAAACATCATCCTCGGTTAAAGGTTTAGGAACCTCATCAAACTCTTGCTCTCCATTAAAAGCCTTCCGCAATCTACGATAAGGATGATCAGGTTTTAGAAATTTTTGATGCCTAACGTAAACGGTCTTTCTTCCAAACTCAAGTTGGTGATAACTAGTATTATCTTCACAAATAGGACACACTTTATGTCCTTTGACACTATATCCAGCCAATTTATCGTAAGCAGGAAATTCGTTGATTATGCAAAATAACATTGCACGCATCTTAAACTTTTCCCCAGAATATGCGTCATCAACTTCAACGCATTCATCTCACAAGAGTCGTAAATCATCAATTAATGGACTTGGATAAACATCTATGTCATCACAAGGTTGTCGTGGTCCAGAAATCATCATACTTAACTGTATATACTTGCGTTTTATGCACAACCAATGAGATTGGTTGTAAATAGTGAGAAGAAGAGGCCACGAAGAATAGTTAGTAATCAGATTACCAAAGGGGTTCATTCCATCGCTGGCAAGCCCAAGCCTAAGGTTTCTTGGCTCAACTCCAAAATCTTGAAACAACAAATCAATTTTCTTCCATTGCAATGAATCAGCTACATGGAAAATGTTTCTATCACGAGTCCTTTCATTTGCATGCCATCTAAGATTCTTAGCGTCATTCGAATTAGCAAAAAGCCTCTTAAATCTTGAAATTATCGGCAAGTACCATAACACTTTAGTAGGAAGATGTTTCCTAATAACATTGTTATAGTCATTGTCATCACCATTGTTGGCCTAAAGCTTGTCGCGCGACACGCCACATTTCAGACATTGGTACAAGTCTTCATATTATGTCCTACATAATATGCAATCATTAAGGGAAGCATGTATTTTGATATAATCCAGAGCCATTAGACATAATATCTTCTTGGCGTCATAGCAACGATCCGACAAATTGTTATCTTCTGGTAACATTTGCTTTAGAAATTTAGGTAATCCCGTGAAAATTTTATCTGACCATCCATTTTTTGCCTTCATAATAAACATCTTTAACACCGCCAACAATTTATGCATCCCTTATATAAAGGGGTGTCTTTATCGCTACATAAGGTGTCATAAATATGAGCATTCTTAAAAGAAGATTCCCCAATATCACAGAACATATTCTCTAGTTGATCCTCCATATATTCACCTTCATCCACTCTTTGACTTTGTGGTGCCCGACTTTCGTCTTTATCCACCTCACCATGCCACGTCCATATTATATGATTTTGACATATACCATCACAACAAAGGTGCTGGAATATTTCGTTCCTTGTACCCTTATTGATATTCGCACAAGGACAATAAAAGATACCATTATTGTCGAGAAGATATTTATCACCGTATTCAAGGAATTCAAGAACTCCTTTCTCATAAACCGAACCTAATTTGTCAGCTTTCATGCAACTACGATCCATAACAACTTCAGAAATTTATTATACACATATAATAATTTGAATGACACACCAAAATCTAAACCTAAAGCAAATCTAAACGTAAAGCATATGAAAAATGTACTCTCATACTGACTAGAGCATATATATAAAGAAAAAAAGGTAAAATTATGGCCTTCAAACTCCAGATGTCCTATGATTTGTTGGGACATCTGATCTGACACATCATACAATGGACAGATATCCATAAATGAAAAACAATGCTGGAAAGTAATTGTACACTCAAAATTGTTAACTCAGCTCGATCGGTATAAACAATACATACTCTGGGGGCTACCAAGCCAGGAATAAAGTCCACTATAACCAGTATCAATTCGATGCTAAACAACCTCCGGTTTACAACTTCTCACTTAATCCCTACCTAGTGCAACTTCTACCTAAGAACTTTCTAGATAAGAAAAATCCCTCTCACTTCCAATCACCGTAGCGATGTCTCACACTAACAACACACGTTACTGATATTGACGGCCCTTGACCATAATTGTCAATTACAAACAATACACAATTAAGACTCCCTTGATCAATAAATACTTGATCTTGCTTAAAAGCGTTGATCAAGAACAATAGCTTGAAACACAATCAACACACACTTAGATAACTGTACTAATGATACCTAAGCGACACACATACATTCAATACTTAATAGCGTATGAATGCATGAAAGAACTTACAACTCCATAAGCAGTCCTACTCTTCTTCAACATAATATTATAGAGGCTCCCAATAAAAGGACAAACCCTAACATAATACCGTAAGTTCTTCTCTTCAAAAGGTTTGTAGCTTGCTATTTGTAGCACACATCTGGACTGGACTTGGGCTTCAAAAATACAGTAGGGAGACTGCTAGAGATCTGCAAAATATTCTCCAAGAAAATAAATCTTCAATCATTAGTTTCCTAAATATTCTCCATATTTAGAAACCAATAAAATCTCTTAAACATAGATAAAATCTTTTATCCTTAGATTAAGCGTTATATAGGATTACATAATATTCTCCAAATATTCTACATCTGTAACAACTTAAACAAAATTCAAAAGCCCAACTTAATCACTTAGTCACGATGTCGGATGATCCTGTATAGAACATCTTTTTCCACATGTAATGTCAGATGCAGTAAATAGAACATCCTGTTCAACATATATTTTTTGCAATGTTAAAATATTCTATCTAACATGTTTCCGTCTAATTTGTTTTACTAAAATTAATGTCAACCATACCAACTTAGAGAATTAACAAAAGGAATGAAGATGTTGAAGAGTGTCGTACTTCGAAGCTGAAGAATCTTATGCACGTAAGGAATGAAGATGTTGCAGAGTACCGTACTTCGAAGCTGGAGAATCAAATGAACGAAGAGGGTGAAGATTTGAGCATATACAACATAAACCAAGAAAAAATGAATGGAGATGTTGAAGAGTACCGTACTGGGAAGCTGATGAAACAAATGAACGAAGAGGGTGAAAGATTTGAGCTCCAAATGAATGGATACGAATAGGGTAAAGATTACGCCACCTCTGTCGTCTCTGGCTCGCTTGTTCACCTAGGGTGTCTTATGAAAGAAATACAAAATAAGTTTTGTTATAATTTATCAATAAACCCTTTAACCGCGGCTGGACAAACCAACCGTAGTGGAAACTTAAGCCCTCTAACAACGGTTGGCATATAAATCGTTGTTAAATCATTTATAATTTATTTTTTAAATAATGGAGATAGGTGGCACACACTTAATGTACTCGGAAAAAAAAATGTAGTAGCTGGGAATCGAAGCGTGCTACACATCATTTTTTACTACAGTGTTTAAATTCAACTGTCATTAAATTACTGTTTATAAATCAAGCAACTCACTAGACGCGGAAATTTTAACCTATCACTACGGTGTATATGAATACGTTGTAAACATTACGTTGTTGTTTGCGCGTTTTGTAATAGTATCGTCATCAAAATCATTTAAGATATTACATGCACAACACATAAATTTTTTTTTCTTTTTAAATGATGACAATGCATATTTTAGGAATATGATAAAACATAAATAGATATAAATAAAATAATAGAGTTGTTAAGCTCCTACAGAAAAGAAAGTACACTTTACTCTTAATGATTACAAAATATGTTAAATGAGAAAATAATAATGACTATACTACCTTCTTACACTATACTATTTTTAAAAAATTATACAAATCTGAGGAAAAAGTTATAATCAACTCAGTTGTCGAAACTCTTCTTTTAATATTTTCTTCTAGCGGAAGCGGTGAAACGTTTGAGTCTTGAGAGTATATTCCTTTCAAAGTCAAGTTTGAATCATGCTAGATACAAATTGCCTATTCAAAAAATTATTTTCTTTTTTCTTTTTATTTTTTATTTCAATATTACTTTATTATTTTAAAGTTATTTAAAACAAAAATTAAAATATTTAATATGGTATTACAGTTAAATAAAAATTATATAAGATTTGAAAAACATTCTAAAACTTTAAATTAATGAATTATTATTTCAAGAATTATTTGATTAATTTATTAATTTTAATATATTAGTTAAATATAAAAAAAGAAAATAAATAATATTGAATTGACGGAAGTTCAATAGGTAATATACCCTCTCGCCCTTTTAGTATCAATGAACATGAAAGTGTTATGAATAACCTCTTTTTAATACTTTTCTTATCACTCACTCTCTTTGTTAGAGTATATGTTATAAGGGGGGTTAACTTAGTTAACCAACTATTGTGTAGGCCCAATAAGATTGTACTAGTTTAGCCCATCTCTTGTAACAACTTCATTATATAGTTCTGCACTATTCCATTGGAATGGTAAGGGAGAATAATATACTTTACACAGAGTGTAAATTGTGATTGTAATGCTTTTACATGAATCAGAGATTCAAGAATAATATTCAATCACCAAACTTCAATATGGTATCATTCGCGTGTTCCGATCTAATTCGCTTCCGCTATCAGTGATTCATCACCACGTCGTCGTGTTCACCTCGAAGCTCTCTCTGCGTTCAAGATTTGGTGCGCATCAAGGTTCATCAATGGCGTCCTCTGAAAGTGATGGATCCGGTGTCAAAGATACAGAAGTCTCCACCATCTTTGCTTCCACCAAAACAAGCAATATGTTTGGACCAAAATTGTCAATCAAACTCCAGAAAACAACTACCTACTCTGGAATCAGCAAGTAGAAGGAGTTATTCTCACTCAGAAGATGCATAAGCTCGTTGTCAATCCTCAGATTCCACAGAAGTACAAAACGGATCAAGATCGTATGACAGATACGATTTCTGAAGAATATGAAGCTTGGATAGTTCAAGATCAAGCTGTGTTCATATGGCTCCTATCCACAATTTCTGAAGCAGTTCTACCTAGGGTTCTTGCCTGCAAACATGCCTTCGAAGTTTGGGATCGCATTCATCAATACTTCAATGCGCAGATGAAGGCTAGGGTACGTCAATTGAGGGTTGAACTCAAATCAACCAAGAAAGGTAACAAGAATATCACTGAGTTTGTGTTACGTATCAAAGCCATTGCAAATTCGTTACTTGCAGTAGGAGATGTCATCACTGAACAAGATCAGATTGATTCCATCCTCAATGGTCTCCCGGAAGAATACAGCCCCTTTGTGATGCAGATGTATGGGTGTCCTATTCCTCCAACGCTTTGTGATGTCGAAGCTCTCCTCTATGTGCAAGAAGCACAACTCGACAAATTTCGTCAAGAGCTAGCAGCCACCACAGTCTCAGCTAATGTAGCTCAAGCTGGTCAAAGAGATGAAGGTTTTAGAGGTTCCTATGGCAATCGAGGTAGAGGACAAAGATTTACTCGAGGCCGTGGCCGTGGCAGAGGCAGAAGCACCACTGGCACCACAGGTAATCGTCCTACTTGTCAACTTTGCGGCAAATATGGCCATGCTGTGTTATCTTGTTGGCACAGGTTCGATGAGAATTTTGCACCTCAAAGTTCAGACAACTCACAAGGAACCAACACCAACTCCTCTCAAAACCATGCCTCAACACAAGAAGGAGCTCAAAACTCAAAGGCAATGGCAATGATGGCAACTACAAGACATCCAGCTGAATACACTCAAGAGTACTCTCTCCCAACAGAACTGGAGTCTCAATCTTGGTTTGCAGATTCAGGTGCATCCCACCACCTTACTCCTCATGAATTTCTGTTGCAACACAAAAAGCCCTATGATGGCTCAAAATGTGTGTATGTTGGCAATGGCCAAACTCTAGCCATAAAGTCTATAGGTTCTTCTCAGTTCCACTCACAATTTAATTCAAGTCACAAACTCAAACTGTCACACATTCTACATGTCCCCTCTATAACTAAGAATCTTTTATCTGTATCCAAGTTTTCTGCAGATAATCATGTCAATTTTGAATTTCTGGCTGACAAGTGCTACATTAAATGTCAGGCTTCTAAGCAAGTACTTGTTGAAGGAAACCTAGATGCTAGTGGTCTCTACTGCTTCCCCCAGCTTCAGTTGGAATCAGCAACTCAAACCAGCTCAAATAAAAGCCTTGCAACTGGTACTAAAGTACATACCTATGTAGCTTCTCATTCACAAATGCACACACCAAATAAGTGTAGCAGTAGTACTATCTGGCACCATAGGCTAGGACATGCTAATTTTTCCTCAGTTGCTTCTGTACTCAAATTGTGTAATATTGATGTTTCAAATAAATCAAGTTTTGAGTTTTGTAATTCTTGTCATATTGGTAAAGCACATAGAATACATGCTCCACTTACTAATACTATCTATCACAAAGCCTTTGACATGGTCTATACTGATCTGTGGGGACCTACCCCTAATCCATCTAAGTCTGGGTTTAGATACTATATAGCCTTTGTAGATGCCCATACAAGATACACCTGGCTGTATTTCCTCAAACAAAAGTCAGAGGCTTTATATGCTTTCAAACTGTTTTACCAATTTGTCAAAACACAGTTCAAAGTCACCATTAAATCTGTTCAATCAGATTTTGGAGGAGAATATAGACCATTCACTAAATACCTAACTGAGTTAGGCATCACACATAGACTGACTTGCCCTCATACATCACACCAGAATGGGTCTGTTGAAAGGAAACATAGGCACATAGTGGAAATGGGCTTAACCATACTTGCTCATGCTTCAATTCCCTTAACATACTGGGACCATAGTTTTTCTACAGCTGTTCATATCATAAACAGGATACCCACCTCAACTCTCCCTACATCTAACTCTCCATACCATGCCTTATATAACACCCAACCAGACTACAAAGCTATGCACGTGTTTGGCTGTTCCTGTTTCCCTCTACTCAGGCCCTTCAATAAGCACAAATTTGAGTTGAGAAGTCAAGAATGTGTATATCTAGGACTGTCACCTCAACATAAGGGATTCAAATGCCTTAGCAAGGAAGGAAAAATCTTTATCTCTAAAGATGTAACCTTCAATGAACAACAGTTTCCCTTTTCTAAACTTTTTCCCACATCCAACTGCTCTAACTCATCAAAACTCTCTGTCAGTCCAGCAAATAGCTTGTCTCTCTCTTTTCCTACTAATGTCACTACTGAAAATCCCAAGCAGTCTTCAGTCCAACAGTCCAATAGAAACACCACCTATGAACCTTTGGTTATACCTGATACCCCTGAGCAACAACACATCAATATTGATGCTGGCAATCAAACTCAGGTTAGCCATCATGACCAGTCCAGTCCCAGTCATGCCATTGGTCAGTCTGCCCAAAGTACTGCATCAAGGTCTACAAACAAAAGTACACCTACCAGTACTACTGTCTCAGCATATGGAGATGTACTGCTGGACAATAACCAGAACTTCAGTCCCTCTGAACACAATAATTCTGTGGATCAAAATAAAAACCCCCATGTACCAGAGGTGCTGCACTATTCAGAGGGCTATCCCACAGATATATCACCACAAGGTGAGACAAATCTACAAACTAACCAAAATTCAAGTAACTCAACCCTTGATGCCCCTCACATCCCCAAGGTCACAACCAATCAACAGACTTCTAAGACACCCCCTGCTTCAGTCAGCCCTGTGTCTACTTCATCTCTCTCTCCCTCAATCAAGTCCAGTAGAGCTATAGAGCCTCTTGTGGAGAATGCTCACCCCATGCTCACTAGAGCTAAGACAGGGCATTCCAAACCCAAAGCCCTTCTTGCTCACACAGAAGTGGAACCAACTAGTGTTAAACAAGCAATGTCCAAACCTGAATGGCTTCAAGCTATGAAAGATGAATACAATGCTCTCCTGATCAATAACACTTGGACACTCACTAAATTACCACCTGACAGAACCCCTGTAGGCTGCAAATGGGTATTCAAAATTAAAGAAAATGCAGATGGCTCTATACTTAAACACAAAGCCAGGTTGGTAGCAAAAGGTTTTCATCAGGAGCATGGGTTTGATTACACTGAAACATTCTCTCCTGTTGTAAAACCAACTACTATCAGGGTAATTCTTACTCTAGCTATCACCTACAAATGGGACATTCAACAAATAGATATCAATAATGCTTTTCTGAATGGTAGTCTGAAAGAAGATGTCTATATGGTACAGCCTCCAGGTTTTGTGAGTAGTGACAAGAACATGGTATGCAAACTGAATAAGGCTATCTATGGTCTTAAACAAGCACCACGAGCCTGGTATGAAAAGCTTACTCAAGCTTTACTTCAATTTGGTTTTTCTTCTTCAAAATGTGACACTTCATTATTTGTGTACTATAAGCAAGGGGTTACTATTTATGCTCTGGTCTATGTAGATGATATTCTACTTACAGGTTCCAGCTCTTCTCTCATACATGATCTTATTAGTAAACTGCACAGCAGGTTTGCACTGAAGAAACTTGGTAAACCCAAGTACTTCCTTGGCATTGAAGTTCTCTTCTGCAACAATGGCTCTATGATATTGACACAGTCAAAATACATTCAAGACCTTCTAGCAAGAGCAAATATGTCAGCTGCCAACGGAGTACCTACTCCCATGCTTAGCACTTGCAAATTGAGCAAACATGGCACTGATTTCATGTCAGATCCTCAACAATACAGGTCCATTGTAGGAGCTCTACAATATGTTACTCTAACAAGACCAGACATCGCATATAGTGTGAATAAAGCTTGCCAATTCATGGCAAACCCTCTGGACACTCATTGGGCTATGGTTCGAAGGCTTCTTAGGTATCTTAGTGGCACGTTTCAGTATGGTCTGCTTCTATCACCGTCTGCCTCAGCTCCAAAATTTTCCATTCGTGCTTACAGTGACTCAGATTGGGCAAGCGACCCAGATGACAGACGATCCACCTCAGGATCGTGCCTCTATTTTGGTTCAAATCTCGTTGCCTGGAGTTCCAAGAAGCAGACACTTGTAGCTCGTTCAAGCACTGAAGCTGAATATCGAGCTCTAGCTCACTCTACTGCTGAATTATCATGGTTAGAATCTCTTCTTAATGAGCTCAGGATTCCATTTCATGTTCCAGTTCTGTTATGCGACAATCTCAGCGCAGTGATGGTTTCACACAATCCGGTTCTGCATGCTAGAACAAAGCACATTGAGCTCGATATCCACTTTGTTAGAGAAAGAGTAGTAGCTGGAAATATGAAGATACAACATATCCCAGCTGCAACACAAATTGCCGACACCCTCACCAAACCTCTAGGCACAAATGCTTTTCAAGATCTGCGAAACAAACTGAAAGTTGTTCATGCTAAGCACTACTGTTCAGTTTGAGGGGGGGTGTTAGAGTATATGTTATAAGGGGGGTTAACTTAGTTAACCAACTATTGTGTAGGCCCAATAAGATTGTACTAGTTTAGCCCATCTCTTGTAACAACTTCATTATATAGTTCTGCACTATTCCATTGGAATGGTAAGGGAGAATAATATACTTTACACAGAGTGTAAATTGTGATTGTAATGCTTTTACATGAATCAGAGATTCAAGAATAATATTCAATCACCAAACTTCAATACTCTTCAATAAAACACATGTGGATTCTTCAATTTTAAAATGAATTTCTCATAAAGTAATATGTGTTTCATCTAATAAAAAATGAAAATATAATGTTAAAAAGATTCTTTAAAAGAAAATTACTGGCATTACTCAATTGAATATTTCTTTAAATAAAAAGTATGACAACTAGAAATTTTTTAAATGATTATTTTTTTAGTTTATTTGAAAACGGATCCCTATTAGCTACCGACACTTTCATTACTTGAAAAATACTGATACGTGATTTGGAATACCATACGTCAAAATAACACCAATATCTTAAAGCTATAGTCATTTTTTAATATAAATTGGGTTTCATTGGTAGATACAGTAGGGCCTTGTGATGAGATTTGGTGGTACCTCTATTTTTTTATTCTAAATAATTGAGCATTTTATTTATGCCTTTGGTCTTTTTTGTGTCCATTTGCTTGTATAAAAGGGATTATGGAAGAAAAGACAGGTAAGGAAGAATTTTAAGGTGCTTTAGGAAAAGAGAATTATATGATTAATTAGTTGACCTAAAAGTTAAAATTTAATATAATTCTTAATGTTGAGTACTCAATTTATTGTTAGCTTTAACTTTAGGTATCTGGTTCCATTTAGAAAAATAAAAACTATGTTTCAATCCAATCCACTTTAATTAAAGTTTATTAACTATATATATATATATATATATATATATATATATATATATATATATATATATATATATATATATATATATATATATATATATAGAGGAGGGATCAAATTACACCCGAAGAGTTACACCACGAGTTACACTCGTTCAATAACTATATCTCGAAATAATATTTTTTAAATTCAACCGTTGAATTGAAACATAATATCATATAGATCATTCCTATAAAGTTTGAGCTTAATCTATAATGATTTACTATGTCATTGAATAACATCAAAATTAACGTTATATGAAAGCTCATTTTGACGTTAATATTTGGATATCTTGATGATATAGTAAATCATTATAGATTAAGCTCAAACTTTATAGGTATGATCTATATGATATTATGTTTCAATCCAACGGTTGAATTTAAAAAATAATATTTCGAGATGTAGTTATTGAACGAGTGTAACTCGTGGTGTAACTCTTCGGGTGTAATTTGATCCCTCCTCATATATATATATATATATATATATATATATATATATATATATATATATATATATATATATATATATATATATATATATATATATATATATATATATGTTACTTTTGAAGAAGATTTTAAAAGTGTTCCATACTCGGGATATTGATGAAGACGCGATCTATAGGTAGAAGAAGGATCCTTAATCGAAAGTCGGTTATACATTCCATAAGTCTCTGGGACGGGACATAGTCGCAGAACTCATTAAGCGGTGGTTATACACCATTGATGAGGCGGTTACAAGCGTTACAAGATCATTAAGATACGGTTACAGACGTTATAATAATTAATGGGCAGTTACATGGCTATTCAATAAGAGCTAAAGGCCTACATTATAAATAGGCCTCAAGATCTCAGAAGTTCATAACCTGGTCCACCACTGGATAACAACTTATAAAGGGGCTCCCGCAAGAGGGATAAGCCAGACACCATCTTGGAACGAAGTGCCTAGCCCACTACTTCCAAATCCCCAAAGTCAGTCACAAAGTCATCCAGTCCCTAAGTTTCCCTCACCTCCGAGGGAAAGCTCCACTATAATAAGTTTTTACACAAGAACAAAAATAAATTTTCTTTTCAAATGTTATTTTTTTATATATTTTTCTCGTGTGAAGTAATTGTTGACTTTGTGAATTATATTTTCTTAATCTGTAAGTTTGCACATAAGACTTGTTAAAATCATGAGTCTTGATTCTTACGAGAGACATTAATACGCCACATTATTATCGGTCTCATATTTTGTTGGATAGTTAACATAAATATTTTTTTCTTAAGAATATGAGATATTTGAACTCGTTATTTTATAGAGAAATTTTTTTTAATGTTGTGAAGAATCGCGACATTGTGGTTTCAAATGTAAACAGACTCTAAGATAAGATTGATAGCAGAGTTGGAGTCAGAATAACACATCAGGTCTTTGAATCCAAGTTCCCAAGTCTTACACAAACCATGATATAACTCAATCAGCTCAGCATGAAGGATATTGGAATAATCGATATTATCCACAAAACCTCGAACTCAAGCACCGTTAGTATTTCAAATCAATCCACCAAAATCCAAAACGTCGGGATTACCGAGGCTACTACCATCAACATTCAAAATCATATTACTATCTTTGTATGAATTCCACATGATCTTTCACGTTGGATGAGAGATATTATGCTTGAGAAAATATTTTAGCTATTAGATTAGCATAATTCACTATGATGAGTTTCAAAGTATAGGAACATACCACTTCATTTGCAAGACACAGTTTATTCCTAGAGCGCCATAACCAACAACAAGAAGAAAAAAGATAGAGCCACCATCAATGTCATGTCTAATCCAATCATATAAACCACCCCATTGGAAGAATAGTGGGTTTAAGAAGTGAATAGATTTCCAAAATCAAGTAGCAAATTCATAGTCTCTCAGGAACTGTAGAGTCGTCTCAGCGTCCTAATTGCATCTAGGACAGAGATTCGTCTCGAGCATACCACAATGACACAACATCAATCTTGTAGGAAGGGACTTATGTAAAGTCGTATAAAGGAAGAATTTCACCTTCTTAGAAGCAGGAATATGTCACACTCACTTTCAAGAGTTATTGTCTGCTAGAGATAATTAAATCAATTTTACTCCCCTTAGTTGTAGCGGAGAAGAACGCCATTGATTTAGTAACATTCACTTTAAGGTCATAAAATATAGCAAAACAATTCAAGATATCATAAATGATCTTTGTCAGGGAGTTAGAAACCTTCACATACAAAAAAAGAACATCATCAATAAAACTAAATGCGATAGATAAGGTTCATTATGAGAAAACTTGATAGGTTTTCTAAGGCATTCATCGACTACCGTGATGGTTGTCTGTAACAAAATTTCATGTAGATAATGAATAGATAGAGTGAAAGGGGGTCACCTTGTTGTAATCCTCTAGTCGAATTTTTTTACTTCTGAATTTAAAGTCTATGTGATTTCTTTCCTTTTCTATATTATTTCTTGCTTTTTCTTTTTCTTTTTTCACTTGTACCAAAAAAAAATATTAGAGTCTAGATCCACTCATATCAATTTAAAGTTGGTCTTTTTAACATGTGTACATTAAAGGGTCAAAGTAAACTACTATTATATATCTTAATTTAATTTAGGCTAAATACCCTTTTGGTCCCTTATCTTTAGCTCGAGGTCCAGTTTGGTCCCTTAATTTTTTAAAATGCAAATAGCTCCCTTAACTTATTAAAATAGAGCAGGATGGTCCTTTCTGTCCATTTTATGATAACGGGCGTTTATTAACGGGCATTTTATTCTTCTTCCATTTTTCCCCTTTCCCCTTTCCCATATTCTCTGCAAACGTGAAATCAATTTAAGGTTCTTCTTCTTCCTTTTTTTCCCCTTTCCAAAAATTGAACGGCCTTTCCATAAAGTTTGAACATGCCATGGAAACCACTTTGCCACTGTGGAGATAGGGTGATTCTACGAAGGGCCACGACAGCTAAGAGCTTTGGGAAACATTTTTGGGGATGTCCGCATTATAAGGTATGTTATTTATTCATTGAAAGTGAGTTGTAAGGTTTAAGAAGTTGAACAGCATTCTATGTGCTTTGCAGGGATCTGGGCAACCCGGTTGTGGGTTTTTCAAATGGTTTTACGAGGAAAATGTAGATAATAAGGGGCAAGTTGTGATGTCTAGGATGGAAAAGCTTGCTAAGAAAATAGAAGATATGCAAGTTGTGAGTCTTATTATGCCACGTAGGAACCACTTCACCATCCTAATAACACACGTGGATATTAATTACAGAAATTAACTAACGGATGTTGACAGAAGGATTAATGTGCTCCATTTTAAAAAGTTAAGGGAGTTATTTGCACTTTTTAAAAATTAAGGGACCAAACTGGACCCCGAGATAAAGATAAGGGACGAAAAAGGGTATTTAGCCTTTAATTTATCATATTTTATACTTAATTTCATTTTTGAAATTTGAAATACTTTGTGTTATATAGTTAATGAGAAAAGATCAATTGATAAAATGATATTGTTTCAGGCTAGACAAATATCCAATCAAGCGAAATGAACTCAAAGCATTAACTTTAAAAGTTGGTTGTAAGTAGAACATCATCAAAGAATCGAACACGTGTATCAACTATTCTTTCATTTGCTATCGTTAGATCTAGTTGGACGGTTTTCCACATCACACGTCGGGTTAGACTGGCATACGCCATATAAGCCCTATAACGCGCCATGATAGAAATTATCTCACTCTCAATTTGAGAAAATACATTTCTCTGTCTTTACTGACTTGAGCGCGTTAGAGTGTTAACCTTGCAGGTTTATGCTCCTTCCATTACACCAGAGACTTTTACCACTACATCAGAAAAACTCATATGTTAAGCATAATATTATAATACATCTGATAATTTTTTTAACACATGTGTGTATGACAAAATTCATTTTTTGATTGAGGATACTTTTGCATAAATCATGTTTACAATCTTTAGTATTAATATAGAGTTTTTCTCTTGAGAATGACGAGTTAAAATATTTCATAATATTAGAGAGAAGAATGTTTGTGCTGTCTATATAGTAAAATACGAAGTTGGTAATGATGTGATGTGTCAGATTTTTGTAGAGTTTCATGTAAGAATCATCACTCTTTTATTGACCGGTGTTAGTAAGATTTGATTTTCCAAATAATTTGATACTTTCGTTATCTTTTCTTTTCCTACTTGTAAAGAAAAACACATTTAAAATAAGACTGCATGTTGAAGAGGTTAGGTTAGGGGGTAGTTGGTCGGTTAACCGTTGAAAGGAGGTTTAAAATTATTTTTGTAACTGGATTTACATGTCTCTTTCAATGCTTGAGGCATTAATGACTTTGGGCATGCAGCCCTATATACATCAATATAAATCTAGAGTTACATCCTTTAATTAATATGGATTACTGATTTTTTGTGTTTGGTAAATCTACTATTTTATTTTGTGCTTGCCCAATTTTGGACTTCTATAGAATAAAAAGACCCACGTACCCTCACCTAAAGGACATAAACAAAGATGCATGAGTGAGTATACACTAACACGAGACAAAAATAAATATGTGCCGCTCTAATTATTGTATTTTAGGTGAGAAATCATAATCATAGCAATTAATTGTTGCAGGCAAAATGCCCAAAATTTAAGACCGCAAAATAATGCGTATATTGCTGTGGAAGAAAATAGATGACACTATCACATACCAAATAATTAACTTAAAACTTGTCAAAGTTTGTTGTTTTGATAGTAACAGGTTTGTACATTGTACATGTATTTGAGACGCCTACATGTCAAAAAGTTGAGAACAATACAATCGTGTTTCTTTTTCATACAAAAAAAATTCAAAAAGAAAAAGGAAAAGGGAAGAAAATGGAGAAAATGAGAATAAGCTTGTCCTATTTGACAATGTCTAGCATTAGATATTTATTATAAATTAAACTTGACAAATGTCTCATCAAAGTTTTTTTATTTATTTATAGACAATGGAAGTTATCATATCGAGTTCGACCAATTACAACGCAATTATGAAATATTAAAGAAATTCGTAGGATTTTGACACCAATAATAAAAATTTCAACAACTGTTGGATTTAAACAGATAACATGCCAAAATCAAGAAAAAGTTTTCACATTAACCACGATGTCGTTCACGTTATGCGTTTCGTTTTTAAAAATGAGTGCATTTTGTGCATTCCATAACAAAATGTCCCACCACAGTTTCATATGAGTGCATTTTGTGGAATACCCACCTAGGTCGAGACCTTGAGCCACGCCAGTTTAGAACTTGCATAAGAGATGAGCAAGTGATCCAACAATTCACACGACGACATTGCACAAACTGAGCACAGCCTATCATTATCATTAGGAATAATCCCCCTTTTGAATAGTTGTTCCTTTGTAGCGACTTTATCCTTCAAACATCTCCATCTGAAAACTTGAAGTTTCGACAGAACCTTGGACTTCCAAATACTTATCATTGCCTCCTCACGATCTATGTCGGGCATGTACTCGTTGATCTTCTTTATTGACGCTAAGTATCCTCCATGTACTAAATACTTTCCTTCCGCATTTGTAAACCATTTGAAAATATCTTTGTTATCACCTCCCTCTGGACCAACATTCAACAACAATTCGCGCAACTCATTTTCTTAAAATCTTTCCGTTCTGGACAAAGAATCAAACTCTTCTTTGAAATGCCATAGTCAATTGTTCTCTAAAAAAAACCCCCATTTCCATAACAGTAGCATTAGGGAAAGAAGTTCTCGAAAATAACAGTGGAAAAACCAACCTCAATGGTATACCTCTGTGCCAATTACACTTCCAGAAAAGGATATTGTTTCCGTTACCCAACCTGCATGAAATACCTTTCAAAAACCAATCCCTTGAATCAATTTCCTCATTTTCCGCAACTTTGAAATCCCTCCAACATAGTGAAGATTTCTTATTTGTACTAAGATCCCGACTTCTCGGCACAATTTGTTCCAGTTTCCCGTACCTATATTCTAGGACAGATCACCATATGGCTTTTATATCATTCAGGAAACACTATCTCCATTTTCTCAGAAGCAACTCGTTAAAAGCTTTAAGACATGTAAGTCCTAACCCACCCTCTGTCTTGCTCTTGCAAACTTCATCCCTGCTTACCCACGAAAGCCCGCTCTTATCCGAACCGCTACACCACAGAATTCCCTTTGTATTGTAACCATTTTTTCAAGATAATTTTTCAAAATTTCGAAGAAATATAAGTAGTAGATGGGGATCGGGTTTAGAATAGAATTAATCAAAGTGACTCTACCTCCTATTAACAAGAATCTACTCTTCCACGATGCCAATCTACTCTTGAGATTCTTGACCACACAATTCCACACAATCTGATTTCTATGGTTTGCTTCTATAGGTATGACTAGAAAATTGAAAGGAACTTTACCTCTTTCGCAATGTAAAAAATAGGAGGCATCTTACAGAAAAGGTTCCTCTAGATGAATTCCCATTGATCTACTCTTGGAAAGTTTGATATGTAAACCCGAAGCTAATTCGAAACCTCTCAAGAATGCCTTTATGCACCACAGATTGCTCCAAGTCCATTGTCCCACCAAAACCGTATCGTCCACAAATTGTAATAAGTGGACATCTACGTCGTCATTCATTTTGAAGCATTTGAAATCCCCAGTCTCCGCAACTTCGACCATTAATCTCCCCATTCCTTCTGCTACTAATGCGTATAAAAAAGGGGACAAAGGGTCGCCCTGCCTTAGACCTTTTTGCATCTCAAAATTTGAAACGGATTCCCCTTTAATAGAATAGAAAGAGTACCATTACAGAGACAAGCATCAATCCAATTCAACCATCTAGAATTGAATCAGCATCTCCCAAGAATATACTTCAAAAAACTCCAGTGAACGTTGTTGTACGCTTTATCGAAATCGATATTAAGATTCACACATTCCTTCCTTTCCGTGTTGGGAAAATCATCAAAGTTTATAATACATAAGTTGATTTATATGATACCATAACGATCTTTATCATTATCAAGCTTTTGAGTAAAGTTTATTTGGTACAAGCAAACAAAATATTAGTTAGAGCACTTACTCGATTTTCCTAAATTCTTTGTATACATAAGTTAATGGACAATCTAAATTACTTATTGTAGATACCAATGCTTAATTACTGGAGAACCATAGACAATTAAATTGTCTCTCCTATATAAGTTTGTTTTGAGTATGAGCCACATTCATGCACGCTTCAATTCCAACCTACAAAATTTTATTTCAACTTATAGTAACTTGAGCACATATCCATTTTGGTCACTAAAAAATTATCACCATTGCATCATATGTTTTTTATGATGGTCTTCGTCAACCTATTGTTGATTTTTTATTTTAGTAATGAGTAGTGGTGTTGTCTGTGAGAATCATCTTTTGATTCCCTTGAATTCCTTTTGATTTTCTCAAATATCATAAATTGCAATGTCACAACCACTTTCATTTACTAATTCGAGAAATCGCAATTACTATCATAGTTTTCTGCTAGTACTTCAATGGTCAATTCAAAAGTAGTTTGTACTTGAAACATCACCAACAATGTCCGATCAATTGTTCATACTCTTCGAGAAAACATTTCACTAATTTTTTCTCTTGTTAGCAAAGAACATCTCTTACATCAAGATTCTCATGCATCGACGATGAATCCTCAACAGCCACTTCAAGAGAGTCGTCCAATTCTTTTGCCTCATACTCCATTTCCTTAACTGGAGAATCAACTTTCATCACCATATCAGTCACACACCATGATGATAATTTGTCTCCACAACACTTTGATGGCTCAGATAGGAATCACACACCACCTAAAAAACCTTCCTCCAATAAGGCCTCCTTGTACCCATCATCTATAAAGGAAACATAAGCACAACTCTAATGAACAGTTATTCGCCAACTAACGATGAAATCCACTCGTAAAACGAATCATTGAATTCCACAATGTTAAGTCTCTGTAGAAATCCTGAAAGTTGAAAAGTTATAATGGTACAAGGGACCTTGACAAGAACATAGAACAAATAGACACCGTGTTAGATTACCAAAAATCCAGAGGAGTAATGAAGTGCAAAAAGTTTGTTCTTGCCTATTAAGGGAACCACCATGACCTGATTTAAGGGTTTGGAAGAAAATTTTACCAATTCTTGGAGAACACTATGTGGTGAGTTCACAATGTGCTTCCTATCACATAAATGCCAACCAATTACAACGGTCTTTCTTTGCGATATTCTGCAAAGGAAGAAGGAGACATTATGAGAGTATATTGACAGATTCATCAAGGAAGCGATAGAGGTTAGAAGGACTAACAAAAACCTAACTTTGGATCTTTAAGAAGCGCTTAACTCCTAATTGCATGTGTAGAGAGAAGCACGGTGTAGCAACCTACCCTAAAAATATAGATTTTAGAGTCGCCACCTATTCTTCCAGGGCGATTAGGAAATCCTACGCAGTTAAGAGATTTGGGTAAGATTATTATAATCAGGTCAAGGGAAGGTGTTAGGCACCCTTAACCCTTTCCTAAGGTTTTTTCTAAGGCAATGGTTTATGGCTAAATGTTAAGGTTTAATAGTTAAGGAAGTGAATAGGGCGAAAAGTGAGATTTGAACTGAATTGAGGTTTTGGGGAAGGGGACTCGCCTTGTTACAAAGTGCCTACATATCTCCTTAGGGAGAATCAGAGTCAACGTAGTTCGGGGCACAGGGTTGTACGCCTTTGAATTTGATATGATATGGTTTGAAGGCTTTTTGAATGGCCTATCGTAGTTTTGAATTTGTGATTTGAAAGGCACTTTGAGTTGCCTGATCGAAGTGATGAAAATCCGTAGTTTGAATGAGTGTTTTAAGATTTGGGCGTACAACCCTGGTTTGATGTGTTTTCGTTAGGTGCGATGATCAATAGATTTGATCATTATAATTAACGAATTAGATAATGTATTGCTGGCCATTCTGACCGATAGATTCGGTCTTCACGAGCAGCAAATAAAGTGTATTTTAATTATGTATAATTAAATCTCATGTTTTATCATCACCTCTCATAACCAATAGATTTGGTTATTACATGATAATGAATTTCGTTTTATTATTTTATCTCTCGCCAATGCGACTAATAGATTTAGTCGGATCGAGAAGAGAATTAGACAAGAATTAGTCGAATTAATATTAACGAAATAAATTAATTAGATTAAATTTATTTCTCGCCAATGCGACTAATAACTATAGTCGGATCGAGGAGAAAATTAATTGAAAGTTAATGTTTTGCCAAATGGGCAGTGGGATTGGGCAAACCCTAATACGTCTTTCTAGAGTTTTTTGTGATTCTTAGCAATTAAAATTGGATTAAACTAAATTAAATCGAGTAATCGAAATAATCAGAAAATAAATCCTAAAACTTAATATAACCCTAATCCTAATTTGATTATACTAACCCTAATTGAATAATTTAATCATATTAAACAATACTAATTAACATTTAATCTAATCATTTAAATAAATAAAAGAAGTAAATAACAAAAAAATGTAGAAAAACCTGGCAATAATCATGTGCAGTGCGCCTGAGGTTCCATGATGTGTGCCTTCCTCCTGGTACGTCCAATCCAGGATCTTTGATGATCTAGTGGCTGAATAGAGAGGGCATATGGTGGTCTCATGTTGGCTGAGTGCACATGATCTTGAAACAAGCAGTTCATAAAAAATAGTGTAAGAACCTGGGGATCGAACCCAGGCCCTTGGGGAACACATTCGTTAACGTTCACCACTCCAACCAAACGCGCGCTTTGTTTAATATGCACCATCATTAAATAATATATGAAAAAGAGAAAGATATGAATTCAAACCAACACCTTCGCGCCTCCACTGTTCATCATCGTTGTCGTCCGGTCCTTCCCCTGCAGATTCCTACGATGCAATCAAGGCAGTATAAACATGTTACAAAACCATGAATCAACGCAAATTGACCCTCTGAACGCAACCATATCCTTGGCTTCGAAACCCTTGCAATGGCGGATTTCGATACTTGCATCTAAAACAAAATTAAACTATTCAGATAGAATCACACCATCAATACAAACACAAATATATAATTAATTCACGTGCAGAAGGTGTGTAAGCATGGAATCGAGTTCAAGAAATTTTTGCTCTTTTGTGAGCGTATAATTCCTAATTCTGTGCAGGCTGAATAGAAGATGATGATTGAGTTAGCTTCCATAAACACCAAGGAATTGATTGGGATACTTAAAACGCCTTGAATCAACCTCCAACACTCAGAACAAAATTTGATTTTTTTTCTCTTTGCTTGAGTTTTTTTTACGGTTTTGGAGGCAGAGTCCCCTTCTTTTGGTCTGCAAACCTTCCTTATGTATGGGAGGCCGAATTAGGTTAATAAACCTGCAAGAAATCCAATCTAATCTTGTTCTTTGATGGTAGAGGATTTAATTGAAAATTAGTTATCAAAATTTTCTAAATTGATTCAAATATGGCCTTTTTCTTCTCCAATCTCCTTGAACGAAAATTAGGCCAATATATGATATTTATGTGATTGAATTTGATTGAAAAATAATGCCAAATCAAATCTCCCATATTTTCTCTAATTATCTTGATTTAAATTGTACTTTAATTGAATAAAAATTCATAAAAATATAATAAAAAATCAATTAATCATGGGATTAGTTTTAGACACTCTTGGTGACCTCATAAGCAAGTTTGGATCATAAAAAGTCAAGCCCATTTGTAAAGATATCCATTTTGAACCTTATTTCCTTCACATATTTCCCAAAATTCACCAACTTTGACGAGGCATATCTCCCTCAATTTTTAAGATATGAGAGAGTTCTAGGACTTTTTGGAAACCTCAATATGTCCTCTACAAGCCACTTTAGAACATATTTTTCATTTGGAGATATTATCTTGAAGATATGCCTTTTGACAAAAAACTGCTTTCGGTTGACCTTTGAAAAGGACCTATAATCTTTTGTATCATATCTCTCAAATGGTCCATTTCTGGCCTTGGCTTGTGAGAGGCAAAGTTGTAGAGGATTCAATTTCCTTCAAAATAGGCTTTGAGTGAGAAATTTTTGACACTCCATGTGGAAGTTATGACCAGTCAAAGTTGAGTTGACTTTTCCTATAAAAAACCCTTAATTTGAACCTTTTGAATTTGTTCATTTCTGAGTCTTTATTAACGGATCATGATCAACCTTTGATAAAATGATGAATATAGCTTCAAATACTTGATGCTTACCAAAATTCTTGAAGTTTGACTGTATTTTGACTGTAGTTGACTTCTAGGTCAACATAGTCGATTATTGATCATCTGAGCCATTGAGTGAGCAATCCTTGGAATTGAAGTTTGACTTTTGACATGGAGATTCTTTGATACATATGTGACACATTGAGATCCATTTGAGGCCTTAGAGATTCAAACTTCTTTGATAAAATGCAAACCCTAGTTTATGAGGCCCTCGATTAGGAGAATGTTGCTTGAATAAACCCTTGAACCTTGAACCCTTGATGATGAAATGAGGTGGGCAAATTTTGGGGTATGACACACGGATTGGAGGAACAACCGATCATGAGAAAGAGATAATTGCTCGAACTCAACTATATAGATCAAGAAGAACAAGAAATATAAGAGATCTAAAGACAATAAACATCATTAAGAATGGGATAAGGAGAGGAACAATAGACCCTAGTCATGATACTTAGAGCAGACGCATTTGAACACATTGATAAAAGTTTGTCATAACATGCCTTTAGTATCATTTACTTTTGTTTAAAGTGATTTTATTTGTGATTTGTTTATGTTTTTGTAAGAATTAACAAATTTTCCTAAGAATTATGGAAGGAGAAAGATTGCACACAAGAAATAGAAGAAGAGAAGTGAAAATTACAATATGAGCAAAACCATGTCGCACCAGGCAGTCAGAGTGGCGCGATTTGAAGCAAAAATTCAACAATTCAATTCTAAAAACATAGCAGCACACAAGACATATTAGAGTGGAGAGAGATCTACGATTCGTAGACTGCCACATCAACAACATCAAAAAATGCAACACGACACTATGATATGATTGAGCAACACAATTTTTCAAATAATAACTTTTCTATAAATTGTAACACATGTTCAATCATTAGGTTGCAATTTTTATGAGATTATAGAAATATCATAGAGCATTAAAGCAGTGAAATAGGCAATACATCAAAATAAATTCTTCCCTAATTGTTTGTAACGTTTAGTTTCTTTCTTGTATTAAATTGGTCACGAATCCTTTAGGATGGCTGACTAGTTTCCCTTAGATTCAGTCCACATAGATGAGTTTTTCCCAATAATATGAAACATATGATTTGTTTAGATTTTCTATCTATAATTATGAACTTTTCATAGTTATTCAATAATATATTGTTTTTAATGTTATTTTCCGATATACGGAATTGTGGGGATCGTTCTAGATAAAAATTGAAAATTATTTGTATATTTTACTATTGAAATTAGATATTGTGTGCGTGCTTGCATGCGTGTGCATGTGTGAGATCACAAGACATACGGAATAAGTTATCGTGACATAGTTGTTTTATATTCCACCAAAACTTCATTGTTGATATTTTATCCAATACATTAGAGAATTGTAGATAGATGAAAGGAGTTAGCGTATAATTATTTTGTAAACTAGTCGTAATATAATAAATATTTTTTTATAGGTTTAAGTGGAAATTAATCACATAAAAAAGGCAAAGGATATGAATGATGAATCAATTGTTCCTTAATTAATTATACATTTTTTATTGTTAAATAACTATATTTGCATTTTGTACTCTCAATCATTAATTATAAAATTGTTTTGGAAATTTTGTTTGTTTATAAGTATAAGACCATATACAACTTTTAAAATATATTTATCACCATTTTATAAAATATTTTTATTTTATTAATTATACTCAAGATACAACATAATTACATCACTAACTTTTTTTTTTTAATATTGTGTCATATATATTATTGGATTTTATAAATATAGACAAAATACTAGGTTTGTTAGCATGACTAATTGGACATGTTTGTTATGTCCAATTGTTTAAGTTAACTTGTACCCTAAGTTTGCTTGTAATGGGTATTTGTGAAAAAAAACCCATTAGTTTAGTATGTTAGGTTTATTATAAATAGAATACTAGTCTCTCATCATTGCATAATGCAAATCCTAATTTAGGGTGAGAGGGTTATTTGTTATTTTTGTAACACTTGTAATCTTGATTGATAAAGAAAGTAAAGAATAACAGTTATAACCAATCTTTGTGTTCTTATTGTTCCCCTACTTTTTCTTACCCTTGTGGGTTTCTCGCAAAAAAAAACTATTATAATTTGTGATTCCGACATCGTTTTTCACAATAAATTGGTGCGGTGAGCGTGGAGCTGATGCCTTCAACAAAGTATGAGATTGAAAAGTTCACCAGAGTGAACGATTTCAGTCTGTGACGCTTGAAGATGAAAGCCCTATTGGTCCAGCAGAGTTGTTTGGAAGCGTTGAAGGGAGTGGAAGTTATGGATGTTGCGTTAACAGAAAAAGAAAAGACGACCATGATAGAGAAAGACTGCGGTGCAATCTTGTAGAGCCTTGGTGGTAAGGTTCTTCGACAGGTATCGAAGGAGACGACGACATCAGGGTTATGGGTGAAACTTGAAAGTTTGTACATGACCAAATCACTAGTAAATCGACTCTACTTGAAGCAAGTTTTGTATTCATTCAAGATGATTGAAGAAAAAGTGTTGAGTGAGCAGTTGGATATGTTCAACAAGCTTATTCTCAATCTTGAAAATATTGATGTGAAGATCGATGATGAAGATTAAGTGTTTTCGTTGTTGTGCACTTTGCCTAGAACATATGCTCACTTCAAAGAAATTCAAGGCCTTCGAAGAAGTTCAATCAGCCTTGTATTCTAAGGACTTGAATGAACGAAAGGAGCATAAACCTTCGACGATTGGTGAAGGTTTGACTGTTAAGGGAAAATTCTTGCGAAAGGAGGGTAAGTTTGACAAGAAGAAAGGTAAAAGTCAGCAGAAGTCTTACAGTGGTCAAGAATCTAGTATTCAATGCTATCATTGTAAGAAGGAGAGACACACAAGAAAGGTGTTCCATGAACGCCTGAAAGATCATGGAGGTAAGGTTAATGGAAGCGCAACCATTGATCAAGATGATTTCGACTCATATGATGTTCTTATGGTTTCGAGCAATGACTCTAGTAAGGAGTGGATTATGGATTCAGGTTGCACTTGGCACATGACTCCAAACAAAGACTTGTTCGAGGAATTATGTGATCAAGATGGTGGGTCTCTATTGCTGGGAAACAACAACGCTTACAAGATTGCAGGTGTTTGATCTGTGAGATTCAAGCTCTATGATGAGTCAATAAGGTTGTTGACTGAAGTCATGTATGTGCTTGATTTGAAGAGAAATTTAATTTCTTTTGGTGAATTCGACAAGAAATGATATGTTTTGCAAAGAGAGAAAAGTATCCTAAAAGTCATGAAGGGGTCGAAGAAAGTCTTGAGAGGCGTGAAGAAACAAGGCTTGTATACACTTAAGGCTGAAGTTATAAGTGGTTCGACAAATGTTGCATCCATGAAACCTTTTGTCGAAGACAGAGATTTGGCACATAAGATTGGGCCATGTCAGTGAAAGGGGTCTGGTCGAATTAGGGAAACAAAATATTCTTGGTGGAGACAGTCGAAAAGATGAAATTTTGTGAACCATGTGTACTTGGAAAATATTATAGAGTCAAGTTCAACAAATGCAAACAAAGAACACATGGATCCCTTTATTACATCCATGCTGATCTTTAGGGGCCTGTAAGGTGTCCATCACATTCAGGAACAAGGTATTTTCTATCCATAGTAGATGATTATTCCAGAAAATTATGGGTATTCATCTAGAAGACTAATGATGAAACTTTTGAGAATTTCAAAAGTTGGAAGACTCTGGTCAAAAATCTTACTGGTAGAAAGGTCAAGAGGTTGAAAACCGGTAATGGCCTTGAATTTTACAATGAGGCGTTCGACAGATTTTGTGTTGCCTAGGGTATTGCAAGGCATAGAACTACTGCAGGTACTCCACAACAAAATGGTTTGGCTGAAAGGTTTAATCGAATAATTTTGGAAGAGTTAGATGCATGTTGACTAGTGCTGGGTTAAAGGTGTTTTAGGCTGAGGCTGTTTTCACAGCAACACATCTAATAATCAGATGTCCTTCGACTGTGTTAGATATGAAGACAACTGAAGAATTTTGATCGAGACATCCACCAGATCTCGAAAAACTAAGAGTATTTGGTTGCGTAGCCTGTGCTCACATTAGGCAAGACAAGGTCGAACCTAGAGCTTTGAAATGCATGTTCATGGGATACCCTGAAGGAGTCAAGGCTTATAGGCTATGGTGCCTAGAGCCAGGACACACGAGGAGTATCGCCAGTCGAGATGTAGTTTTCAATGAAGGTGAAATGGATTTTATAAAAACTGATGATATTGGTCGAAATGCAGCAATAAGTGACAAAGAGCCGGGACAGGTAGAGACTCCTGGTGAGATGGAGCATGTTGATGTTGAATTTCATATCCTAGATGGTCGAGGAAGAAGAAGAGGAATATGTCGAGGAAGTTGAGGAAACTGTTGATGACTACCTATTGTCAAGAGATAGGTCAAGAAGAGTCATCAAGCCACCTCAGAGACTTGGTTATGCAGATCTTATAGCTTATGCCTTAATCTCTGCAAGTGAGGTTCTAGACGAAGAACCTAGAAACTATAAGGAAGTTACGAGGAGACGAAATAAGACTAAATGGGTGAAGGTCATGAATGATGAAATAAAATCTATTCATCATAATCACACATGGGAACTGATCAAGAAACCTGCTGGAGAAAGGTTAGTCATCTGTAAATGGATTTACAAAGTTAAGGAAGGAATCAAAGGAGTGGCATCAAAAAGATACAAGGCAAAGTTTGTCGCAAGGGGTTTCACTCAGAAAGAAGGCATCGACTTCAATGATATGTTTTCTCATGTTGTGAAGCATAGGTCCATTCGAATATTGCTTGTCATGGTGGCACAGTTCGATCTTTAATTGGAACAGATGGATGTGAAGATTGCGTTATTGTATGGTGATCTTGACAAAACAATCCTGATGAGGCAACCTGAAGGGTATGTCAAAAAGGGGAAGGAAGATTATGTGTGCAAGCTAAAAAGATCTTTATATGGACTAAAACAATCTCCTCGACAATGGAATAAGAGATTGGACAAGTTTATGGCACACATACGTTTCGTTAGAAGCCAGTTCGACCACTGTGTTTACTTCCGTTTTCGACCTATAATTCATTTGTTATTTTGTTGCTTTATGTGGATGATATTCTCATAGAAAGCAACAATGTCAAAGATGTGATGAGGGTGAAGGATGAACTCAGTAAGGAGTTCAATATGAAGGATCTGGGAGCTGCATCCAGGATTCTTGGGATTGACATTCAAAGAGATAGAAAGTAGTCGAAATTATGCTTATCTCAAGAGGCATACCTACGAAAGATTCTCAAAAACTTTGGTATGTCAAATTCAAAGCCTGTTGTGACTCCAACAAACCCTCAATTTAAGCTATGTATAAATCAATGTCTCTTAGTACTGATATCGAAAGAGCTTATATGAATAGCATTCCATATGTTAATATAGTAGGTTCTTTGATGTATGTTATGGTATATACTAGACCCGACATAGAAAATGCAGTAAGTCTTGTAAGCAAGAACATGGTGAATCCTGGAAAGGCTCACTGGCAAGCATTGAAGTGGATTCTAAGGTACATAAATGGGTCTCTGAACAAAGTCCTAATTTATGGTGGAGCTTTGGGAGAAGATAATAAAGCAGTAATCGAAGGATATGTCGACTCTACTTATGCAGGTTGTATGGATTCTAGAAAATCTATTTCTGAATATTTTTTCACTATGTTTGTGTCATACCCCAAAATTTACCCGATACGACCCCGGTCTATTAATTTATTAAGGGTGGTAAAATTAAGGGTTATGGGGTTTAACATATCTATTGTTAAACCCGGCCTCTTATAAAACCATCTTTAGTTAAATATGGATGTGTGATTAATAGGTATTTGGGCCCAATCATTTGGCCCATATATTTTATTTTAAGACTCCCAATTTTATGCAATTTTGCAAATTTATTTATCCTACACTAACCATTTATGTGGTTATTTTAGCAAAGCCTCTACAATTATTTACTAATTATTTACTACTAACCAATAGAATTATTAATTATCATTGGGATTGTTATTAGTAATATTAAATAAGTTTACTAACCTTTTTTATTTTTATAGAGGTTAAATTATATATTAATATCGATATTAAGCTCAATTATTTTGTATTAGGATTATTTTTAATTTCTATATTGATTTTAGTTAGGATTAGTGTTATCATTTTTATTGATAATTATTATCCGATTCGTTTTAATTGACTATTATCTTTTAGCTAGCAGGTAATTAGTGGTTTTATTAGTTAATACTGATTAATTACTTTGTTAATTAGAGGATGGGTCAATTGCAGGTGTATTGGGTCAAGGGTTTTTGGCCAACTGTGTTGAGGGTATTGGGCCGGGTTCGTATGGATTGGGGTGGAGGACCGGGTCAAACCGACCCAGTCCTGTTCACTTTCTTCTTCGTTCTCAAGCACAGGGAAACCCTAGCTTCAGCGGCGCAGCCGCTCACCATATTCGACCCAGGCCCATGAACAAGGGATCTCAATCTTCAGACCAAACTCAATCACAATCAATTATTAACAAAAACAGTTCAAGAATCAAATCTTTCCCTTGAATCTTAAGTCAAACAAATAAAATCTAATATGAATGAACTTAAAAGAAATCAAATAGTTTATTTCAATAAAATCTGAATACTACAATATTACATAATCAAATCTGCAATCAACAAAATCAAGAACCAAATCTCTAACAAAAAACGTAAATACAAACTAATTCAATCAAATATAATCTTTCTTAAAACGAATCCTAACCCTAACTATAAAGGAAAAAAGAATCATAAGAAACAGGGGAGGAAAAAAAACGAAAAAGAAATAGGGGAAAGAGGAGAGGATCGGCGAAGACGTTCTGGAGATTTTTGCTCGCGAAACTCCGAGCGCAAACTCAAGATCTTTGATCTTCATCTTCTCGCCGCGCCACCGTCACCTTCGAGAGAAAGAGCGATCAAGAGTGAGGAGACTCATACGAAGACTCACAGTAAAGAGGTAATCCGAAAAACGCTTAGATTGTTTTGTTTATTGCTTTGAACGGGATGTTTTTGGGATTGAGGGTTTGAGGGTGGCTTGAAGTTTTTTTCAGTTTCTGGGTTTTGCTAATGTGAATATTGTGTGGGGCGAGAAAGAGAGAATCGAATGAGCAAGAAAGAGAAAACCAAGTGAAAGTAGGGATTAGCTTATCTTTTCGCAGCCATTCATAGCACGACACGTGGCCACTTGCGGGCCACGTGATTGGATCTTTCAAAGGCAATTTCCCATAGCTCCGTTGTCATGCACCCTTAGTCCACGTTAAATCTGAGCCGGCCATTCAAGTTGTTCTAGATCGACGGCCTTGAGGCAAGATCTGGGAAGCCGCTTGATTAAATCATACGTGCAAAATTACGCTAGTGTACAGTAAGGACAAAGGCATGCGCACACCAGAGCCAGACGGGTCCCTGTTGTCTCATTTGGGCCCTTTAAGTTGTTTGGGGCTTGGCCCCTTGCTATTTGCACCATTAGTTTTCACTACCCTTAACAAAATACACCCCTTGTAGTTTTTTTAAATAAATTTTAATTAATTAATTTTGTAAATTTTAATTGTTTAATTTTTTGTTTTCTTTCGATGATTTAATCTAATTTTCTCCCCGAACCGACTATACCTATTAGTCGCATTAGGCGAGAAATAATTTTGACCAATTTAATTTATTCGTTAATTAATTAATTTAATCAATTCTAAATCAATTCTCTCCTCAACCCGATTAAATCTATTAGTCGCATTAGACGAGAGATAAAAAATACATAAAATTTAAAACATATTTAATTTGCTGCCCGCGACGATCAACCTATCGATCTGAGTAACCAGCAATGCCCCATTAATCCGTTAGCTATACTGACCAAATCTATTGGTCATCGCATCTAACGGTACATATCAAATCAGGGTTGTTCGCCCAAAACCTAAAACACACTAAACCACGATACTACGGATTTTCATCCTTTTCAATCAGGCAATTCAAAATGCCATTCAAATCACAACTTCTAAAACTACGACAGGCAAGTCAAAAAGCCTTCAAACAATCAATTCAAATTAAAAGGCGTACAACCTTGTGCCGAACTACGTTGACTCTGATTCTCCCTAAGGAGATACGTAGGCACTTGGATAACCAAGGCGAGTCCCCCTCCCTAAAATCTCAATTCAGTTCAAATCTTTATTTTTACCCTTTTCACCTCCTTAGCTATAAACCTCAACAATTGTGCCATAAACCTTTATTCTATAATGCAACCTTAGGAAAGGGTTGAGGGTGCCTAACACCTTCCCTCAACCTGATTATAATAACTTACCCCGAATCTTTAAAACTGCGTAGGGTTTCCTATTCGCCCTTCAGAATAGGTGGCGACTCTAAACCTTTAATTTTAGGGCAGGTTGCTACAGTTTGGCACAACAATCAAATGGAAAGAAACACTTCAGAAGGTTGTTACTTTATGAACCACTGAAGCGGAATATATTACCCTCACTAAAGTTATGAAAGAAGCATTGTGGCTTGAAGGTCTTGCTAAAGAGCTGAAACTTCAAGGTTGAGGTATCACTATTAAATGTGATAGTCAAAGTGATAAACACTTGTCAAAGAACTCAACA
Organism: Vicia villosa; assembly: GCF_029867415.1. Taxonomy (NCBI): domain Eukaryota; kingdom Viridiplantae; phylum Streptophyta; class Magnoliopsida; order Fabales; family Fabaceae; genus Vicia; species Vicia villosa. The sequence goes on along the minus strand of NW_026705011.1, from coordinate 515,709 downwards.
TATCATGAGTGAACAAAACACATCGATGTGAGGTTTCATTTCTTCAGAGAAGTAATCGAGCGTGGATAAGTCCAAGTGCTGAAGGTTTTGACAGATCATAATGCTGCTGATATGATAACCAAAACATTGTTGAGTTGCAAGTTTTTCCAATGTACGCAATTGATAATGTTGCATGACGAAAGCTAGTTTGTTCTTTGATATTAAGGTTTGTTCCAAGGTGGAGATTTGTTAGATATTGTATCGAACTCTATTGGGTCGAAGGGTAGCTTCGTGGTTCTACAATTTCGAAAGAGGTTAGTATGCAGTCGAAGGTCACTCACATGCTGGTGTCGAAGTAGTGTATGTTGTAATCGAAGTGTGGTCAAGCATGCAATTACCGAAAATGCTAGGTTTGTTAGCATAACTAACTGGGCCTGTTTGATATGCCCAATTGTTTAAGTTTGCTTGTACCCTAAGTTTGCTTGTAATGAGTATTTGTGAAAAAACCCATTAGTTTAGTATGTTAGGTTTATTATAAATAGCATACTAGTCTCTCATCATTTCATACTGCAAATCCTAATTTAGGGTGAGATGGTTGTTTGTTATTCTTGTAACACTTGTAATCTTGATTAAAGAGAATGTAAATAATGGCATTTGTAACCAATCCTTATTGTTCTTTTTGCTCCCCTAATTTTTCTTAACCTTGTGGGTTTCTTGCCAAAAGAAACCTATTACGCTTTGTGATTCTGGCATCATTTTCACAACACTCATGTTATTGAAATCAAACGTCTTCAGCTATCTTCTAATTTGAAATAATGAAACAATATTGTTTTGGACCATTCGCAAGGTAAGGGAGCCGAAGGCTCAATAATGAAGCAAAGAGTTACTAATTGCAGAATAGGTAGATTTTGTTCCTCCACGTAACAAATAATTTATCACATTAATGACATGCTAACCGCCATGATCAACTCAAATGTTGATCGCATCTCACATCATTCCACAAGCATGCAGTTACCAATCATTTCTCGTATTTAAAGAGAAAATTAAGTGTGTCACTTCACATGTATTCAAATTCTTTCTCATTCAAACTCCATTTTAAGTCTCTTCTGACTTGAGCGTTGGAGTGCTAGCCTTGCAGGTCAGTCCCCTCTCCATTGCAATAGAAGCATAAAACCACCGCGATAGACAGTGAATGCATTATTTCCAATTAATTATAGTTCCAACACGGAACATTAGCGCCATCAATGAGAATCGACTTATGATTCCTACGATTCACCACAGTCAAAATTATCTTGATTCACTCAAATCTCGTCCATTAGAAATCCATATCTCATTCAATCAAAGCACAAATCTCTAATATCACATGTCAAATTTAGATTCAAACTCTCCTCCTTCAAAACTTCCATCATATCCATCAACGATGGTGGCTTCCAAAGCTACTCGCTCTCTCGTGCGACGCCAAGTTTATGTTGCACCTAAAGCTGCTAAGAATCCTTTACCTCCTACTCAAGGGGTAAGCGATCAAGTTCTGACAAGTGCTCCATCTATTCCCCCACCACCAAAATTTGTCTAACATAGGGAAGACTAGGGCGTTTTAAACTCCTTCATTCCTCGAGTATGCTCCACAGTTCCACCCAAAGAGGTTTGATGCGCTAGTTTTAAAAATATTAAAAATGCAGGTGCGGTTAGAACCCATGTGCATAAGCATTTTCTCCTCGGTGTTTTAAAAATCGAGGAATAAAGTTGACACTCTTCATGACGTCATTCGTTACCTCTCTTCTTTATTCGAGGTTAATTGCATTTTACATCCAAGGTAAAATGTGTTTTTTGTAGTTGTGAATTCTTCTTTATTTATCAAATACTATAAACATTCATTCTAATATAAGTATTTTTTATTGATTAAAATTTATGTAAATCAAACCATTTTGAATTTTTTTTCAAAGTAAAATAAAATAAGAATATGATAAAGTTTATACAAAAGCAAAAGACAAACAAATAACAAGTTGTCCTGCTACTCTATTTTGAATGAAAAATAATTTTTTTTAAAAACTATACATTAATCTAAGAGACACAATATTTTCATTAATGAACCTTTAGACTCTTGGTAAAAGATACATTACTTCTAGTAAACCAAAAGTGTAAAAGGCAAATGGTCAAAACATGCTTTTTCATATTTTACAATTTTACTTAAAACAGTTTTGAGGGCTGTCTGTCTCATAGTAAAACCTTCAGTTCTGTGTCTTACCAGTGGAAAATTTCTAGTCAAGTCCATACATGCATGTCTTCCTCCTACTAAATTGTATACCTGAACATCTGTTGATCTAAGTGTCGATCTTCCTACTCATGGGTCAGTCAAAAAATTCACATATATCTTTTTTTCCAGATACTCTAACCTACCAAATTATATGAAATAAAATATCCCGGATCAAATATGTGAGTAGTTGAAATCTAAAAACTCAACAATAAATTATATATTTTTCAAATGTATTTAAAATAGGACAAATCTAAAAAATAAATAAGAAATAAGAGAACCAAGTGTCAGAAAATACTTTGAGTATGAAATAATAGTCTGAAATAATAACACACTTTATATCACTATTGCTCTTAATTATATGTCTCTCTCAAAGGATGGTGCCTTAATGACTTTCTAGAGCTAGCACCACTATATACATAAACATAAATATAGGGTAAGATATTTATTTATTACTGTACATATTACTGATTTTGTAGTTGGTAAATCTACTATTTTATTTTGTGCTTGCCCAATTTTGGACATATATGAATAATGACCTACGTACCCTCACCTAAATGTCATTAACAAAGATACATGAAGAAGAGTATACACTAACACAAGACAAAAAGAAATATCTATCTCTAATTAATTGTATTTTCGGTGAGAAATCATAATCATAGCAACTAATTGTTGCAGGCAAAATGCCCAAAATTAAAGACCGCAAAATAATGCGTATATTGCTGGAGAAGAAAATAGATGACACTATCACGTATTAATTAATATAAAACTTGTGACGCCTACATATGAAAAAGTTGAGAAGAATACAATTGTGTTTCTTTTTCACACAAAAATAATAATCAACATAAAAAGAAAAAAGGGAAGAAAATGGAGAGAATGAGAATGAACTTGTCCCATTTGGCTGCAAAAGTTATTGACAATGTCAAGCATTTGAAATTTATTGTAAATTAAACTTGACACATGTCTCATCAAAGTTTATAATACATAAGTTAATTTAAACGATACCTTGGGGTGGATATCTTTATCTTTATTAAACTTTTGAGTAAAGTTTATTTGTTGACAAGCAAACAAAATATTAGTTAGAGCACTCACTTGATTTTCCTAGATTCTTTTCTCTTTAAATGGACAATCTAGATTACTTTGCTGATACACATGCTTCATGGACAAACTAAAAGACACTTATAATTGTTTATTTTATATAAATATGCTCTTGAGTTACACTCAAACACAATTCAATTATTATTTACAAAATAAATTTTCATCTCAATCTCATACACACTTAAACATGTGCAAAGTGGTGGTAGGACTGTATATGATATGGTTCGGATAAAAAATTGAATTGAATTGAATTGTAATGAAAAAAATCCTTGATGAATTAATTGCGGTTCGGCTAGTTATGTTTTGATCCGGTTAACTGTGATTTGTTTTAGTTATTAAACTGTTTAAAAAATATTGGCTCGATTTATTAACAAAAAGAAATGATTTGATTATCTAACAACAGTTCTGTTTAATTTTATGGTTTCATTCGATTCTTTGGATTTTTTGAACAACGCTACACTCAAGTCACGAGAGAACTGTCACCGTCACATCAAAAGTATCTTCATGATGATTTTCATCAACCTATTGTTGATTCTTTATTCTAGTATAAAGTAGTGGTGATGTATGTGAAACTTATCTTTTGATTCTCTCGAATTCCTTTTTATTTTCTCAAATATCATCCATTGCATCGTCGTAACCACTTTTAGTTACTAATCCAAGCAACAACAAATATTGTAATTATTATCTACAAGCTCTTCAATGTGTGATTCAAAAGTAATTTGCGTTTGAAGCATCATTATCGATCTTCGGTTAACTATTCATATTCTTCAAGACAAAGCTTCAACAATTATTTCTCTTTTCGGCAAAGAATATCCCTTACAACTAGAGCTGTCAAAATGGGCTCGGCCCATTGGGCCGGCCCATAAGCCCTACAATTTAGCGCGGGCCGAGACACAAAATACCTTAAAAAAACACGACCCTGTCTTTTTGGGCCAGCCCATCGGGCCTATGTTTTTTATGGGCTGGGCCGGGCCGGGCCAGATGGGCTTTGGGCTGGCCCATTAAAAAAAGATTTTGGTAAATTTTGGAGAAAAAAGATTGAGATAAGATATGATTTCATAAATGTGTTCTCAAGTCAGAAAGAAAAGTTAAAGAGGATCAAGATATATTTTCAAAATGATCTGATCAAGGAAATGGTTGTGAGATGTAGAGAAAATTTGATAAGTATTGGTGATAATATTAAGTTACTTTATACTTTTACATGGATGATTTTGTGGTATTCATATATGTTTATGGATAAATATTTTAAACATCACTTATATACGTTTATGATGACTCTCTACTTATGTTGTATTGGATTTATCCATTACATCCTTTTTATAAAATTATAATTATAATATTGAAATACGGGCCGGGCTGGCCCATCGGGCCGCACTGGCCTTTGAAAAATGGGTCGGGCTCATTTTATGTGGCTCATTTAGCAATTGGGCTGGGCCGGGCCAACCCATTAAAACACGTTAGCCCACCGGGCCGAAGCGGGCTGGGCCGGGCCGACCCATTTGACAACTCTACTTACAACATGATTCCCATGATTCAATGATGAATCTTTAACAATCACTTCAAGAGACTCATCAAGTTCTGTTGCCTCATATTCCACTTCCTCAAATGGAGAATCATCTTTCTTCACAATAGAACCACTTGTCTCTTCCTCACGCTTAGATTCCACCTATATTACATCATTTTTAACAATTACAAGCCTGATTCGGCGCATCAAACGCAAACTAACTTCTGTTGAAAATTTTCAATCTTATCCAACAGCAACACACAAGGCTCCCCCGTCTTGAAGAAAATCGAGAAAATATTTTGATTGAGATTACAACAGAGTTAGAGGTTTTGCAACGCAAACACTCTGGAATGGATTTTTGTCAAGAGCTCAAAAGTTTCCAAGGAGCCCTAACCTCTAGCACATGATAATAATTTGTCTCCATAACACTTTGATGGATGAGATAGCAGCCGTACACCACCTAATAACCTTAATCTAGTAAGGCCTCCTTGTTCTGATCATCCGCAACGGAAACACGAGCATAAGTCCAATTAACATTTAGTCGCCCACTATCAACGAAAGTTGTTCACGAAATGAATCAATGAATTCCATATTACTAAATCTTTGTAGAAGCCCCCAAAGCTAGAAAATTATAATGATATAAGGAACCCTAACGAGCACGTAGAAAAACGAACACCATGTTATATTACCACCAAGCCAGAGGAGAAATAAAGTGGAAAAAAATATCACACTTAAAGAAGCCACCATGACATGGCTCAAGGATTATGAAAAAAAATCCACCAGTTCTTGGAGTACACTATGTGATGAGTTCACGTTGCATTTCATAGCACACAAATCCCAATCAATGAAAATGATCGTTCTTAGCGTCATTCTACAAAGGAAGAAGGAGACATTATGAGATATCATTGAAAAAATCATCAAGGAAGGTTTAGAGCTTACAAGGAAAGCACAAACCAAAGTTTGTATCTTTAATAAAGGCTTACGTCCAAATTGTATGTGTAAAGAGAAATAGGGACAAGATGAATCACCGAGCATGAATGACCTACTCGCTCGGGCTCAGCCATATATCAACTATAAGGAGAAGCTACTGACTAGAGAGATCAAGAAGAACAACTAATCTCAAATATCTGGGGACAATAAATGCCATGAAGAATGAGATATAGAGAGGAGTAATATACCCTGATCTCGATTCTTAGAGTAAACCCCTTTAAACATGTTGATACAAATTTTGTATGACATGTTTTTAATATCATTTGCTTTTGTGTTAAGTAATTTTATTGTTAATTTGTTTATGTTTTTGTAGGAATTAATAAATTTTCCAAGGAATTATGGAAGAATAAATATTGCACATAAGAAATAGAATAAGGGAATTGGAAATTAGAATATGAACAAAATCGCATTGCACATGTCTGAGTCGCGCAATTTGAAGGTCAAATTCAACATTTTAATTCTAGAAAAAATAGCGCCGCACAAGACATGTTGGAGCGAAACGATATCTAGGATTCACATATTGCCATGTCAATAACATCGAAAAAACGTAACGCAACACTATGATTGAGCAACACAATTTTGCAAGATTTTTTTATTTAAATTCTAAAACACGTTTGATCACTAGGTTTATGATTTTTATGAGATTAGAGGCATATTTTAGAACATTGAAGTAGGGGAGAAGGAAATGCATCAATATGAATTCATCCTTAATCGTTTGTAAGACTTAGTTTCTTTCTTGTATTGAACTGGTCACGAATCCTTTTAGAAGGAGTGCCTAGTTTCCCTTATATTAAGTCCATGCAAATGAATTTCTCCCTAATAATGTGAATCATGTGATTCATTTAGATATTCTCTTTGTATTAATGAAATCATAATATTTATTCAATAGTATCTCATGTTTAATGCTTTTTTCCCATATATGGAATTTTTGGTATCGATCTATATAGAAATTGAAAACTAATCCTAGATTTTGCTAATGAAATAAGATAATGACCGAAATATATATGTGATCATTAGAAATAGGGCATACTTGGTCAAGACATATTTATTTTATGTTCGATCAAAGCTTCGTCAGTTAATACTTTTCACAAGACATTGGGGGATTGTAATTAGATGAAGAGAGTTACGGGCGAGACATCGTGTGTAACTATTTTGTAAAATAGTCATGATATAATAAGAGACATTATAGGTTTAAGTAGGGATTGGCCATGTGAACTGGAAAAAGATTCAAATGGTGAATCAATTGTATAAGTTATTATAGTTTTCCAATGTTAGTTTAGTTATAGTTTTACAATTGCTCTCACATAAAAACCAATTTTGCTACATGCAACCCACTTTAAATTCATGTATTTCGTTTACCTAATCACAAGTATTATCACTTTATCTTTGTAGAAGTTAAAACAATCTATGGAATCAATAATTTTCACTCATAACATGTGAATTTTGTAGGTACAATTTTTCTACAAATGTAATTTTAACACCAACTTGTGTCCAAGAAAGAATCCTACAAGAGTGTGCTAATACATATTTCAAATTAGCTGGGGTGAAATATCCCTAAGCAGTGAAGGAGTCTACACGTGCTGATAAAACGAAGCATTGTAGGTTTCACAAATGTCACGGGTATGAGATTGATAAGTGCATATACCTCAAGGATGCAATTAAAGAGATGATAAATAAAAAAGTTTGATAGATATACCAAGAAAGATACCTAAATAGGGGATAACAAGAGGTACATGGACTATTCTTAGAAACATTTTCGTAAGAGTGAATCTTCGTGATGAAAGCATCCCCTTTTCAAAGGTTATACCCCTCCTAGAAAGACAATTGAAACAATGGAAAGAACCACCTAGGGAAGAGACATTAACAAGCATGAAGATTATAGGAAAGGTAAGCGACCTTTCCTAGCCTTCATCTCAAAAGGCCTTTATTTCCTTGGGTCAATCACATGATGATTCCCACCCCCGAAGAATCCATCTAAGGCATCCATCAAAATAAAAACAATAAATTTTATGTTTGTCAATCATAATTGGGAACTGTCTTCAGGCGAGAGCTCTTAACAAAACATTTCAATCTTAAAGATAACAAAAGGATATGAGTGATACCCAAATAGATATTATTGTTGGTAATCATGAAAACCATGCACAATTTTGACATCTTAGGAATTCTCATTGACTAAGGGAGTTAATGTGACATCATGTACGCCAAATTACTCACCAAGCTGAGTTTGAGAAAGGAAACCTTGGTGGTATAAATGGGAACATATATGTAAGGCTTAAAAGGAATAGTAACCATCCTATGGGATTTCATCGAGCTATTGGTTACCTTTATATAAGAGAACGTTGCCATGACCATAAACATCCAATTCGTAGTAGTTTCATGCAAATCGTTCTACAACTATATTTTGAGAGACCCTCATAACCACATTGGGGTAATGACATCCATTGTCCAACTCAAGATGAACAATCATAACACCAAATATGAAGTGACAGCCATATGTATAGACTTGGAAAGAGCCAGGCGCTGTCACAAATTCCTCTAGAAGAACTTGGGTGCAACCACCGTCCAAGAGAAAGAGAAGGCGAATGAGGCTAGATCTTCCGAACAGGAATCACAAAACATCAACGTAACGGACATTTGAAGCCTCTATAAAGGAAGATACTTCTTAGGACGAGCATGACATAGACAAACATTTCCCTGCCGAGGTCAGGAAGAAGATGCAAAGGTCAACCCTAAATGGTGAATTTGTTTCCATTCATAATCCAATACATATTCTAAGTTATTGAAAATCTCCCTAAATACGGGGAATATGGGCTTAGTAGATACCTCAAAGCCAACACTGAGCAATTTTTGTGCACCCCCGAAGAGATGTTAAGGGTCATTCCCAACATGATGTAACATTAACTAAACATATACCATTCTTCAAATGATATATTTTGTAAGCTTATTTTATTTCTTTTATTTGTAATAGTCATGAATCTCTTAAGGATGAATGACTAATTTCCCTAGATCAGGTTCTCCCTAAATGAATATGTCTTAATAGTGTGAACCATATGATCCTCTAAAATTTATGCTTTGTATATTAATCTTCTCTTATAATTCACTTTTGTTTGCGCTTAATGATTTTTTCGTCTCAACACAATTGGTAGAAATAATCTAGGTAGCATAGAAAACTAGCTGCATATATTTATAGTGGAACCAAATAGAATTATGAAATTGTTAATGATTGCTAGAGATAAGACATATTCAATTGTGACATGACATATTTATGTGTGATAAATCTTGTCGCGATTATGTCAGTGTCACTATGTGATGTCTGTAAGTTTAAGAGTGCGCCTAAAAAGAGGGGAGGAGTGAATTAGGACTTTGAAATATAAATTTTGTAGAATATAAAAGTGAGATTATTATATATATATATATATATATATATATATATATATATATATATATATATATATATATATATATATATATATATATACTTTTCAAATTTTAGGTAAAAATATGACGTTAAACTATGTCGTTGTTCATAGTTTAACGTGATGATCTAATCGAGTATTTTAAACTTCTCCAAAATTTCTCACATAAAATAAACCTCTTGTTAAATTAAAAGTTATGTTGGTGATTTCATTCAACACTTTTATGTAGTGTTGTTATTTTAGAATGAAGTAATTAAGTTATTCTTGTCAAGAAAAATAATTAAGTTGTGTGATGATTAAATATTGACATGTTTTGTCTAGTTTATAACCAAAGATCAATTATTGTAGGGTTTAATTCTTTTCAATCTTTTCATGAATGTTAGCTTTATGAATATTAGCTTTAACAAACACATAATTTACATATGATATACGTATTCCTTTGCTAACTTTTCTTTTACTTTTCCCCCCTCCTCCCCTTCATGTTTTCCCTTTCATTTAATAAACTTAATACAGGTGTATTGGATGGATCCATCACTTTTTCACATACTCTACAAGGGCAGCAAAAAAAAAAGGACATATAACTTTAATTAAAGAAAACAAGAAAGATAAAGAACAAAAGAAGGTAGGGTAGATAAACACAGTAGTCCACACTCAATATGGTAGGTTGTATTTATAACCCTTTTCACATGATAGTTATGATCAACAAACTAAGAAGATCAACAAATCAGATGACACGAGCTAGGTTTTGAAATCTTCCTATGTTTTTTTTTATAACCAAGAAATATATTAATAATAGACTACTAGAAATACTCTAACATGTTTAAAAACGACTACGAGAAAAATTCAAAAAAAAAGCTAAAACCTACCAACTGAAACTTAACGTAAATGATACATCGGAACCTTACAAAATTCATAAAGGTTACACTTGGTAGTAAAAATGTTTTTGAATCGGGCTATTCCCAAACTTTTAATTTAATTTCCCAACCTAAATCAGCAATATAAGGATTAATTCCATTAAAAATAGCATTATTTCTGCTACACCAAATAAAAATAAAAATAGAATTATTCCTATGAATGATAATTTATAGATTTATTGGAATCTATTAACTTTAAATCTGAATAGAAATTTCCCTTAAATAAAAATAAATGACTTCATTTATATGGATAGGGAAACATGTTATATTGAGAGTTTGACTTGGACTTGAACTTGGAAAATAAGAACTAATTTGTAAGTTTTGAAAATGTAAAAATGATTAATTTGTAATCTTAAAAAATATTTTTTTGAAGCTTTAGGGTCAGAAACTCAGAATGACTAAACCTTGATTAAAAAAAAAAATAGTTAATTAAGTTTAAGAATAATTTTTCATGATCAAGATATGCTCAAATTTGACTCAATTGGCTCTCTACAAGTTACAACAAAAAGAAAAACAATTGCACTGGTTTGACATTTAATAATCACATTTTGTTCAATTTTTCACATGAAAAAAGTGGAGGTTTTTTTTTTTAGCATTGAAATTAAAGGCAACTTTGATAAGTAATGTCAGGATATCAAGGCATCATGTTTCCTGAGGATATAACAGAAATTTAATATGAGCAACAAGCATAAAAGATGCCCCAAAATTTGACAATATGGCTGACATGACTCCTAAATCAAGGGCTTCATCAATGTAAGATAATTAAGTATAAGTTTCATGTTGAAAACAAATACTCCATCTTTTCCATAATAAATAATTTATTTGTAACAAAATAAATAAATAAAAAATTCTCCTTCCAAATTTTTATATGATGTTGATTGTTTTTTTATAATATTATTTATAATTATTATTGTTTGGTTAGAAATTATAAATGAAATGTGAGGTAGGCAAGTTGTATCTTGGTGCAGTGGATCGTACTTCCGATGCGGTGGAAAAAAGTTATGCATAAGGTTAATGTTTTAGCTAGTGAGACAAATAAAAAATAATGAGTATATATATATATATATATATATATATATATATATATATATATATATATATATATATATATATATATACTTGCATATGACGTGGTGTGCTATGCAAACAACCGTCAAATTGAATTAGATAGAGATTGACTCTCTAGGGTTGGAATTGACTGTTTTTGGTAAGAAAAATGTCTAATTGCTCTGCGTGTCTTTTGTTAGATAAGAATATAGTGTAAGAAAATAGTCTAGAGGGGAGAGGTGAATAGACTTTTTAAAATCAAATCAATCGATTTTTAGAAAATGAAATATCGCAGGTTTTTCAGAGTTTGCTCGCAAAAGTTTTAGAACGAAATAAAGTGAATTATACTTGGATAGAAATTAATACACGTAGACAAGTATTCAATATACAACAATCACAAATTGAATTAATGATGATACACTAGGTATTCAATAGATACCACAATATAATTCACGAGAGATCATTATACAATGATTCAATTTGTGAATTCTAAACTCAACAAGTTTATTAGATTTTAATTACCACTAAAGCTCGATTAGGTCCTAATTCCAACAAAACCTAATCTTAAGCAATAAATCGCTATCAATGCAATAAACGATAAACTACTCTATGAATGAAAAACCTATGCATGCAATATACTACGAAATATGAATGCAAGAGTAAAAGTGTTTAACAATAAAAACCATTTTAATAAAAACGTTTGACTAATAGTAGCGGAAAAATAAATATGCGGAAACAAAGAGTTAAAGGTAAGAGAAATGACACTAGAGTATTATACAAGTTCAGCCAAGAAGACCTAATCTTGTCCACAAGATTTGATCTTGAGATTATCCAATAATACTTAAGATATTTTAGTAGGTTAACCCTTTTATACAAGGAAAAGTAAAATTTTAGGCTAACTTTCAACCGAACAACGAGCAATAGAGAGAAGTAGTTAGTCTTCCTTCCAAACACGTACTGCAGAGAGAAGTTATTAGTCTTCCTTCCAAACACACAAATTGCTCAGGTTAGTCCCCAAACTAAACTGAGATTTTTTACGGACTTATTTTGAACCAAATGCAGAGTTTTGAACTGGCTATCCTTCGAACCGAACTGGGGTTTTAAATGGGCTTACCATTAACCAAGTTGGTATTTTACACCAGGCTTATCTCGAACCAAAGTGAGATTTTACCCAGGCTTAACTCAGGAACCAAATCAAGGTTTTAAATGGGATGACCAAAAACCAAGTTGATATTTTGTATTGGACTGGTCTCAAACCGATGTAATATTTTACACAGGCTAAGCTTACAAACCAAACCGAGGACTTAGAAGCAAAACCCCCAAATAATTTTTTTAAAGGGTTTAGTATTGAAATCAAGCAAATAATCCCTTAAGGATAAATTATTCAACTAAAAAAAATCCTTGATGAATTTACAATGAAACCCTTTTCATAAGACAAACAACCTCACTTAAATACAATGACTTTCTCGAAGCTCTATGGCTAAACAGAAGTGAGAGAAAGTAAAAATAATTTTTTTTAAAAGAGAGAGTGTGAGGAGTGAGACAAAGAACTCATATTTCTCGATGTCAAGATGAGAAGTGACGGGTCTCTATTGATAAGCTAGAGGTTGGCATAGAAAAGAAAAGATTCATGGGCCAAAATAAAGTATCCAATCAATTTGGACCTTAGGTCAATCGATTGGGAGCCCTAAGTAATCGCTTGCAAAGGCTCAAAATGGATAGAATGGATTCATTAAGGCACTGTTACAATCTCTTATGGACATCTTTTTCCTTAACCCAGTCGATTGGTTATATGTGCCAATTGATTGGATAATTCAAAAATTTGTATAAAATTATCATGACAGTTCCTGATTCAATTAGCATGACTCCAAAATATTTTTGGGATGTTTTCTTTGAGAATTATAAGCTTAAAAAATATTTGTGTGTGTGTGTGTTTGATTTAGCCATATAACCTTACAAGAATGCCCTCGTATTTTTACAAAACATGGTTCATGCAGACGCGACTAGGCGAGCTTTCACATTTCCTCTCTTTCACACTTTTGAAGCTTCAAGGGTTTCCAAATTAAATCAATTATGCAAGAACTTTCTCGAATCTTCTTGGAGACGAGGCTTGAGATATATTCAAGTCAAATTCCATCATCATAGAATGTTTGCAATGGTCATCAAACCCTAATTTGTCTGCTTGCATCTTTAACTCTTTATCATACTTGAGTCTTCATAGGTTATGAAGGTTGTCACTAGGTTGTTATATAAGTTGTCATCATCAAAAGCATATTCTAAATAGAAAACCATGATAGTCATCTTTAGCTTTGATCACTTCTTTAAGTAACCTGCAAAACATGGTTGCGCATTTTGAACATCCAAAATTTTAGACTATCATCTAAGCACCCCACTATTACTGCCACTTTTGGAAAACAGTTAATGTACTCACATATGGTTTCCTTCTTTATTTGAGTCACCATGTTGACTACGACCATGGTTGTGGGTTCTTCTTTCAAAAAGACAATAGGTTCTTCTTTTTCTCTAGAGATAGCGTGCCTACTTCATATCTATTCCTTCTTCGGGGATGATGTGTTGGCAAATTATGAGGGCGAAAAATCTCAGGAGGAGTATGAGTGTCGCTTCCTCCTTATGAATTGAACATGGTAGTTCTACATCATTAGTGCAGGTCGAGAGCTAGTGACCTCAGGATTTCTCTCTGTGGCGTAGAAGTGCCAACATGAGTCAGCTCTGGTGCGATGACATGTTGCCCCAGGAGGTTTTCTCTCGTACAATATTGTCTCTTGGCGGAGCATACTGAAGGTTTTCTTCAAGCTATAGTATCCTTTCAACCATGAAGTGTGAGTTATATTAGTTCATCATGTTGTAGATGTTGTTTAGAAAGTCTATGGCTCCTTAAACTTAAAGATTTGTTTTTAATAGCTGAAGACTTGGGAGCACTTCTCATCCAGGAATACCATGTAGAGGATGAGGTCGTTGTGATGGTTTTCCCTCGAGAGACTTTGGTGTGGATCTAAAGAACGAAAGAGTCGGGAATGTTCCTTGACCAACTCTTGAAGGAACGAATATTGTTGTGTATGATTAGATGGAGATTCCACTAGAATTGGATCGTGTATATCGGGGAGTGATGAAGCAGATGGAGAGCTCTCGCGGTTTTAGTGACTGCAACAACATCTTGTTGTTGAATGGTGGATTAGGTGACTTTGGATGTCACCATGCTTGATAAATCTGATGATAGGTATCTTTGAGTAAGAGGTTGAAACTTCAAGAAAAAAGATCAATGCTCTGGATCTTTGGTGGAGAAACATTGGTTTTTTATGGAAATTACATTGAATCAGAAGTCTGTTCTCACACACGACATCATTTTTTATTAAGAACTAGAAATGGAATGTGAGGTATCTAAGTTGTGTCTTGGTGCAATGGATATGTACTTCCAATGCGGAGGATAGGGGGCTGGCCTGCAAAGTTAGCAATCTAACGCTAATGTTAGTGAGAGAAATCAGAAATAATGTGTGAGAGAGAATGAATTTTAATAATTGAAATGATGTGTTTTACCCTTAAATATCAAGAGCAGTTAAAATTGATCGCATGACGCGGTTACTGTGCTGATAACCGCCATATTAAATTGGACAATGATTGATGCGTTAGAGAGCAAAATACTCTTATAGTTAAAATGAAAGTTTATATGTTCTACATGTCTTTCAACTCGAGATTCGTCCTTTTTTCCTGTTAATTTGTAATTCCTTGTGTCAAAGTAGGTTGTTTCTCGAACACAAGGTGTGTCGAAGTGTGTAACAATTTGTTACACATAAATTTGTTTTAGATCTAGATAGATTTGATTTAGATTTAAAATAGATTAGATTTGATTTAGTTCCAAATTAGGTGTTTTGGGCTTTTATAGTTTTGGGCATTGGCTTAGGGAGAAAGCTAACCTAAATCTATAAATAGGGAGTAACCCTCATTTTTTTGTAATCAAGTCATTAAGTTGTATTCACAGAAGTTGCAGTTGCAAGTGAATAACAGAATTTCCACAGTTTGTGGACAGAGAGAAACTCTGCAGAAAATACTTTTTTCTTCTCTTTTAATTTCTGCAAACCCTAATCCTACTTTTGTTCTTATTTTTCTTCATTGTCATCTTTAACGATAAGGAATTACTCAAAGATTTGAGAGTATAATTCTAACATTTGGTATCTAGAGCTCTAGTTAATCGATTCAAGGCAAGAAGAGTGGTGATGGCAATGAATCATCCGAATGGGCATTTTCCAGCAACACTTCCAATTCTGAAAAGGAGATAACTATGAGAATTGGTGCAAGCAGATGAAAGTTGTATTCTGTTGTCAAGATCTTTGGGATCTTGTAAAAGAAGGGATAGAACCACTTGCAGTAGGTGCGAAGGAGGAACAAAAGGCTGCTCATAAAGAATTGAAGAAGAAAGATTATAAAGCTCTCATTATAATCCATCAATGTCTGAGTCCATATAATTTTTAAAAGGTTAGTGATATAGAATCTTTAAAAGAAGCTTGGGAGATTCTTGAAAAATCTTTTGGAGGTGCAAAAAAGGTGAAAGAGGTGAGGTTACAAACTCACAAGAGAACATATGAATTGCTTCAGATGGAAGATAGCGAAAGCATAACTGATTTCTTCACCAGGGTTACGAAACCAGTGAATCAAATCAAGATATGTGGAGAAGTATTAACAACAAAAGTTGTTGTCTCAAAGATTTTGAGGTCTTTGGTCCCTAAGTTCGACCACATCGTGGTAGCCATAGAAGAGTCGAAGGACATGTCAAAGTTGACAAAAGAAGAGCTTCAAGGAACGCTTGAATCTCATGAACAAAGAATGGATGAAAGAGTTGCAGGCAAGTCGAAGAGCGATGTGGCTCTGCAGGCTCAGTCAGCAAACGAAAAGAAAGGCAAAGGAAGTTGGACTGGAAATAAAGGTAGAGGTGGCTACAACAATTCGACTGGTTGAAATTAGTAAGAAGAAAATTGGTCGAATCAGAGAAAACCCTCGTATCAAGGCAACCAAAGAGGCGGTGCTGCAGGTAGAGGAAGAGGTGGTGGTCGAAAGCCTGACAAGAGTCACATTCAATGTTTCAACTGTCAGACGTATGGTCACTATTCGACAGCTTGTCCAGAAAATAATAAAAGTCAAGAAAATGATGCAAAGCTTGCAAATTAAGAAGAAGAAGAGATGTTGCTGATGGTCACAACAAAAGATGAAGATAAATTCAAGGACTAATGGTACTTGGATTCAGGATGCTCATCACACATGTCTGGAAGGAAAGATTGGCTTGTCAACATAAAACCCTCAATGAAGAACATGGATAAATTTGCAAATAACAAAACTCTAGCAGCTGAAGGTATTGGTGATGTAATGATTACAAGGAATGATGGAAAGAGGTCAATAATTTCCAATGTGTTGTACATACCAGGCATGAAGAGCAACTTACTCAGCACTGGCCAGTTGGTCGAAAAGAACTACAAGGTTTCGATTGAAGACAAGATGATGAGAGTTGTCGATGCAAGTGGGAGGTTAATCTTGAAGGCTCTTATGTCACAGAATAGAACCTTCGAGATCAAACTCAATGTGATGGAGCACGAGTGCCTTGCAACTGCAGCTAATAGAGATGAATGGATATGACACTATCGACTAGGACATCTCAACTTCAAAGACATCGGAGACTTGAAAAGAAAGAATATGGTTTCAGGACTGCCAGAAATCGACATTCCAAACGAGGTATGTGAGGAATGTGTACAGGCGAAGCAACACAAGAATAGCTTCAACAAGGATGCAGGAAGCAAGTCAAAGGCAATCCTTGATGTCATATACTCTGATGTATGTGGACCAATCCAGGTGGACTCAAATGGAGGTAACAAATACTTTGTTACATTCGTAGATGATTTCAGTCGAAAACTATGGACTTACCTGATCAAGAAGAAAAGTGAAGTGATCAAGGTATTTGTCAAATTCCAATCTATGGTCGAAAGCTAAAGGTTTTAAGAACTGATGGTGGTGGAGAATATGTGTCGAAAGACTTCGACATGTTATGTGAGAAAGAAAGGATTGTGCATGAGGTGGTGCCACCCTACACTTCACAGCAGAATGGAACTACAGAAAGGAAGAATCGAACCATCATGAATATGGTGAGAAGTATGTTCAAAGGTAAGCATTTACCTAAAGAATTTTAGGGAGAAGCAGTGTCGACTGCAACATACATTCTAAAAAAAGTCCGACGAAGAAGCTAGAAGGAATTACTCTAGAAGAATGTTGGTCTGGTGTGAAGCCTAGCTTGAGTCATCTGAAGATATTTAGATCTATAGCACATAGACATGTGCCAGATCAGTTAAGAAGAAAACTTGATGACAAGTCGAGTCAAATGATCCTTATAGGATATCATTCGACTGGAGGATACAAGTTTTTCGACCCAATGAACAAGCAAGTAGTGATCACCAGGGACGTGATCATAGATGAGCTTAAAGAATGGGATTGAACAGAAAATGTCAAGAAGGATTCAGTGAGAATATTTTGTGACAAACCAGCTACTAAAGTCGAAAGAGAAGAAGTTCAACAAGAAGAAGTCAGAGGTAACGTAGGCCCAAGCAGACCTCAGAGAACAAGACACATGCCTGCAAGGTTGCAAGAATGTGTGATTACATCAGATGATGTAGTCAATGATGAAGGTGAGCTGGTACATTATGCTTTCTACGTAGATGTCGAACCTGTCAATGCAACTGAGGCATTGAAGGATTCGAAGTGGGTGAAAGCTATGAATGAAGAATTGAAGTCCATCGAAGACAACAATACTTGGTCACTTGTCGAATTTCCTCAAGGCAAGAAGGCAATTGATGTGAAGTGGGTATACAAGGTGAAGTGTAATCCTAAAGGTGAAGTGACTTGACACAAGGCAAGGCTTGTGGCGAAAGGATTTATTCAGAAGGAAGGAATTGACTTCGATGAGGTTTTTGCACCTGTTTCCAGGATCGAAACGATCAGGTTGGTTGTTGCACCTGTTTCCTAAGGGAGAAGAAATTTTGGAAATGCACAACCGAACATGGTGTATATGTGAGAAGAAGCAATAGTGAATTACTTATATTATGTCTCTATGTCGATCACTTGTTGATAACAGGTAGCTGCAAGAAAGAGATCAAAGGCTTCAAAGGTGATCTTAGCAAGGAATTCAAAATGTCGGATTTGGGCGAAATTTCATACTTTCTTGGCATCAAATTCTACAAGAGTAGTAGAGGCTTGATGATGCATCAAAGAAGATATGCAAGTGAAATTCTCAAGATATTTGAGATGGAAGAATGCAATTCGACTTCGACACTTGCAGAAACAAGATTGCAACTGTCGAAGAACCCAGATGAAGAGGATGTCGACCCAACCCAATACAGAAGACTTATTGGGTCATTGAGATACCTTTATCAAACAAGACTTGACTTAGCATACAATGTAGGTATGGTAATTAGATTCATGCAGCAGAAGCCAAAGGTATCGCACCTAGCAGCGGTGAAGAGGATACTGAGGTATCTGAAAGGAACTATCGACGATGGCATTCTGTTTCCTGCAGCTGATAAGGGAAAAGAACGCAAATTAGTGGGTTACACCGACTCGAGTTGGTGTAGTGATGCTGAGGATCGAAAATCCACAACTGGTTATGTGTTTATGCTAGGTGGTGCATAATTTTCTTGGAGTTCGAGAAAGGAACCAATAGTGGCATTATCATCATGCGAAGCAGAGTACATAGTTGCTTCTCTTTGTGCATGTCAAGCAACATGGATGGTGAACTTGGTCGAAGAGATAACAGGGAAAGATCATGGAGCAATTACCATGAAGATCGACAACATGTCAGCAATCAATCTGGCGAAGAACCAGATAGCACATGGTCGAAGCAAACACATTGAAATGAGGTTCCACTATCTTCGAGAGCAGGTAACTAAAGGGAAGATGAATTTGGAACACTGCAGAAATGAGAATCAGATTGCAGATATCATGACGAAGGGAGTATTGGTCGAAATATTCAGAAGACTAAGAGCTATGATGAATGTAGATAGCTTTGACACAATGAATTAGGTGGTGTGTTAATTTGTAATTCCTTGTGTCGAAGCAGGTTGTTGTTCGAACACAAGGTGTGTCGAAGTGTGTAACAGTTTGTCACACATAAATTTGTTTTAGATCTAGATAGATTTGATTTAGATTTAAAATAGATTTGATTTAGTTCCAAAATATAAATTTTGGACTTTTATAGTTTTGGGCTTTGGCTTATGGAGAAAGCTAACCTAAATCTATAAATAGGGAGTAACCCTCATTATTTTGTAATCAAGTCATTAACTTATATTCGTAATACCCTTCTAAACCCCGCGACAATTAAATAAATAATTCAGAGTAACATGAAACAAGGGTGCCACAATTCAATTTAAAAACAATAATGTACGTCATTGTCATGCATTCACTAAGGGAAATTCATCATAATTCATAACATTTCATGTTAACATAACAGAAAATTAATCATACGGATAAGCGCAACATCGTTGATACGATATCCCACAAAACAACTCAAACAAAACAAATACAGTTATAAACTTATAAACTCAAAAACTCGCGTTCCCCAGTGTTACAATATCAGAGCATGACACCTGACGCTATACTAAACACATTGACTTATAAGCTGATCCTCACCAAGTCGAAAGCCTCTATCCTCAATCTGAAAATGACAACATGTAAGAGTGAGTCTCATTCACAATTAACAAATATTATTGCATCATAAACAATAGCACATCATAGTTATTTTATTCACCCAATTGTATTATATTCAGACAATCACCATCATACAATCAACACATCATCAATTCATAACATTGAAACACATTCAATCATGTTATGAAAATCATGCATATGAATGAATTGACACAATGCATGTGGTACCAACATCATCAATGGGAATACCCCACCGACCGATCCAACATCATCAAGATATAGCCCTGCCAGCATAAATTCCACACAATGGGAATTATTCCCTTCACTGATCCACAACAATCATCTGGATACAACCCTCAAAAAATGATTATGAATGAACGCAAACATATATATATATATATAACATACTTATACTATCGTCGATCCAATGAACAACATCGTCTCATGTTCAAACCATCATCATCATCATCAAAGCATGTTTATATATATTAGCATCATTCAAATACAATTAAATCATCATCCAACACAAAGGTTATTTCATAAGGTTCATCATACTCGAAACACGCTCAAAATAGGCCAACGGTTCAAAAGTTACGCATCATCAAACTTTCAAAAATCACAAAGCGGGAAAATTATGCACACACGCCTATCTGTACGTGTACCATACGCATATTAGCAGAGGCTGGTTCTCACAGAAAAACACTTCATATGCGTATCACTCCACCATATGCGTATCACCCTTTCTCATACGTGTAACCTACGCGTACTAGCAGAAGGCTGCGTTTTGACGGGACAGGGCAGCGTACCATACGCGTATGTCCCTTGGGAATGTCTCTCATATGCGTATCATACGCGTATCATACGCAAACCACCAGTGACTTCTCCAAAACTTGCAGTCATACCAGTTCGTTTTCCACTCGTTTCCACCAATAACAACCTGTGATTTTGGATCTAAAACAAGACTTTTGCACATTTTAACATATAGGATTCATCTAACTTCAACAATCTATCATCCTATATCAATTTTACACATTAAAAACCTAACTTCTACTCAATTAGTTAGGGACTCATATTCACAATTTCAGTTTCTTGGATGAACACAGCAACACATCAACAAAACACCATATTCATACCATAACATCAATTCACACACAATTATGCACAGAATTCAACATAGGTAACATCAGATTATATGATTCTATTCAAAAATCATCTTAAACCCCAATCTAACATATAATCAAATTGACCTAAATAATACCTCTAATCAACATTATCATCTTTAATACGATAAGAGATGCTAACCGGAAGAATCGCCCTTACCTTAGTCAAGAATTCTTGGTTGGTCCTCTTCCTCTTCTGTTCCTCTTTCACATTCTTCGAGTTCTCAACTTCTCATCTCTTTTCACGTTCTATTCCTTCTTTTCTCCCAATTCCTTATTTTTTATGAAAATTAGACTTTTAATTAGTTAAAGGGCTTTACTAACATAACACCCCCTTTTCTTACTAATATCACACATATAGCCCAATGCCATAAACCAATCTTTTCCAAATAATTTCACCAACGTCAAAAACTAATTATTAATTTAAATTCCAATTAAATTAAAAATTAAAATATACGGGTTTACAACTCTCCTCCACTAAAAGAGTTTTCGTACTCGAAAACATACCTCGAGTAAAGAGTTCCGAATAGGAGTCTTGCATCGGACTTTCTAGCTCCCAGGTAACTTTCACATCAGCCGGTCCTCCCCAAGCTACTCTGACCAAAGCTATCTCTTTGCCACGTAACTGCTTCAGCTTTCGATCTTCAGTCCTAACAGGTAAAGCCTCAATCGTCAATTTGTCTTTCACCTGTACATCATCTACTTGGATCATATGGGATGGATCCGCAATGTATTTCCTCAACTAAGACCCATGAAATACATCATGCAAATTTGCAAGCATCAACAGCAAAGCAATACGATAGGCTACTTCTCCTACTCTTTCAGAAATCGGAAACGGACCAATAAAATGCGGTGTCAACTTCTTTGACTTCAACGCTCGACCAATACCCATCTGTCATACCCCAAAATTTGCCCATACTATTTCTCTTGTTCAAATTCAAAATCAAGGCACAATGTTCAAAAACACCCTCTCCTAAGCAAGGTTCAAAGAATTAGAGTTTTGTTTTTCTGAGAACAAATCAATGGATCAAAGGCTCCAAGGCATCCCATATGGTCTATGATACCTCACACTACCTCCATGACAAGTTCCAGGTCTTAATTCAAAAGATTGATCACTCAATTGCTCAGAAAATCAACAGTCGACTAGGTTGACCTAAAAAGTCAACTATGGTCAAAGTACAGTCAAAACTCATGATTTTTTGTTAACATCCTCATATTGAAGTATCATTCACCATTTTATCATCAAGAATTGATCATGGTTCATCAAGGAAAGATCAGAAATCAACAATCCCAAAAGTTTCTGAATTAGGGTTTTCATAGGAGAAAGTCAACTGAACTTTGACCAGCCATAACTCCTAAATGGAACATCAGAAATTTTCCATTCAAAGCTCAATTTGAAGGAAATTGGATTCTCTACAATTTTGTCTCTCACAAACCAAGTCTGAAAATGCTTCATTTAAGAGATATGAATCAAAACATTATAGGTCCTTTTCAAAAGTCAACCAAAAGTCATCTTTTTCAAAAGAGCACACAAGGAGCATGGAAAGTTATTTTGACATGAGACCAAAAACATTGGTTAGAGGACTCTTTAAGGTTTCTAAAAAGTCCTAGAACTCCTCCTTACCTCAAAAATTGAGGGAGATAGGTCTTGTCAAAGTTGGACCATTTTGAAAGGAAAAATGCGAAGAAAAAGATTCCAAATGGATTTTTTTTGCAAAGAGGCCCATGAGTTTAAGATCCAATCTTGCAAAACAAGTTATCTAGAAGCTCTAACCAGAAGGCCACGAATTTTTGATTAAAATTTGATTTTATATGAATTAATATTCGATTAAATCATGATTTAATTAAATTTTTTGAAGGAAAAATAAAAAGAGATTAGATTTGATTCAATTCTAATCATTCTCAGATCATCCAAATACAGATTATTGGATTTGAATTCGTATTAATGGAGATTGAGGAGAGAAAATCAATATTGGACCAAATTAGAAAGAGTGAAAAATCAAATTTTATTAAATTCCAATCTTTGATTCTATGAAGATTTGTGGAGTTTTTGTTACCCTAATTACATCACATATATATACACAATCACTCCAGATGAGAAGGGGACGAATTCACAAGGATTTCTGGCCTCTAAGAACCCTAAACAAACTCAAAAAATCTCACAAAAAACCAAACACGTTTTCCAAATTGCAACTGAATTCAAGCCAAGAAAGGGATCCCAATCAATTCCTTAGAGATTGCTGGTCGTGAACGCATTAATTCCCATAGCCAGAAGTCCCTGGATCATCACTTGACATTCACGGTTTGGACACTTTCTTGACTCTCTCGATTTCAATTATACGCGCGCTATAAACATGTTTATGTTGTGTATTCATGATCGTGAGAACTTGTGCGTTGTTTCTGGATGATTTGATTGGATTTTGGACGCTGTTTGAAGCCAACGCCATAGTTAGGTTCTTAGTTTTTGAATTAGGGACTTTCGCATATGGACGTTTTCAGGTTAAATTGATGATTCTATTGAACTCATAGGTGCATTTAGAATCGATCTGGGCTGTTTTGTTGTGTTTTTGGTTCGGTTTCATGCAGGTACCATGCTCGTGGGATTAGCTATGATGTTTCCATAGCAAAATCGCAGGTGAGAATGCATCAAGTTCGTAGCTAATGATTGCAGGTGATTTAATGAAGAAGATAAGTGGGTGGCATCGTCGTATTGGCCAAATTCAAATGCGTTTGCGCGCGTTTCGCTGGGGACTCGTTATTGGGGTTGGTCATATATCTCACGTGGCTCTCCATAGACAACAAGCGCATAATGGCGTAGTGGTTGGCTTATTGAGTTAAACGCTTGGTATGTAAGGGCAGGGGTTCGATCCCTGCCTCTTGCGTTATTTTGGATTATTTTCTTTGCTGCACTTTGCAGGTGGATCCAATACACACGCATTCACCAGGGCCTACAATGCACTCTCGTTCTCCATCGTTGGATCCTTACATGAGCAAGATCCAACGCTCCCAGGACGCGCCTCCCTACCATGCTCCTTCAGAAGCAAACCACACCAGAATATTCAGCTAAGTTTTTTGACTTTTATTTTATTTTTTTTAAAATTACATATTTCCTCTTTTATTTATTCTTTTTCTTCTTTATTATTTTTAAAAAGAAAAACTTATTTTATTTAAACTTATTTATTTATAAAATCATATTTTATAACTCTTTGATTTATTTAATCGAAATTTCGATTTTTTTAATATTAACATTATTTATATTTTAATTAATTAAAAATTAGGGTTATTTATTCATTTAGATATTCATTTATTTTATATCAAACGTTCGATTTCGTCAAAACCTCTTAGGATTTGTTTAATATCGTAGTACTTTATTTGCCTCCTTTGGTTTAGATTAGGGTTGTGTTTGTAATCAACGAATTGGTAATGCACTAACGTTACTCTTCTCGGCGCCCAACTTTCAGGATTAATCAGAATTCTTCAGCCACGCGCCATGCCAGATCGAAACAGCTAAGTTTCTGAATCCTTATTTAATTTAGTTTTATTTTACCTTTTATTTTGTTTTATTCTATTTTTTGCCCTATAAAAATATCATTAGGGTTAACCTCGAAATTCAATGGACTCTTTCTACACTCACTTCCTTTTTTGTCTGTCTTTGCTTTGCCAATTTTTCAGGGTTAATCTCGAGGCTACTCCCGACTACGAACCATATCAGATCAAATCAAAAGCTAAGTCCTATTTCATATTTATTTTAAATATTCATTCTATTTTATTTCTTTCATCAAATTAGGGTTAGCCTTAATTGTAATTGAATTAGCCATACACTCACTACTTTCTGTTTATTTCTCCCTTTTCCAATTTTCAGGGTTTGCCAACCGCCAAAGCTCGATAGTCGGTAACCCTAAAACCTATCTGATTTATTTTCTTTAATTATTATTTATGTCAAACCTCTTGCGCTGCTGGTCCGCTGGTTTCTTTTTCCCCTTCCCCATAGTATTTTTGTAATTGCTTCGAGGATGTATTGTTTGGCCTTGAAGGCACTTAATACTGTTCATATTATTGTGTGGTTAGTAATTTAGGGAGTGGTAACCCTGAATTGAATTACAATCACTTAATTACAAGATAAGTTATTCTTAATTAATCACGTGATTGATGCACCCACGCACCTTTTATGGTACCCCTCATGTTGCCTGTTGCCTGTTGCCCGTGTTTAATGCAGAATAGCCAAAGTCCCTCGAATACGAGGATACCTCAGCAATGTTACCCTCAGTTCATTCTCAAGGTCATAAGTCCCTAATGATGTTGCCTTCGATTCGCCAAATATGACCTCGTCCCTCGAAGTTACCTACAAAGTGCTGAGGTATCCTCTGGTTGCCTAACGAAGATGGCTATTCTGATCCTTCCCTTAGACTACCTGCCTCTCTATGGCATGGGACAGTCTTATGGCGAACGCTAATTCGATGACCCTTCAACCTCCAAATCAAAGGACTTCCTTACCCTCCTATGGTAGGGATAGCCCTGAAAGGCTAAAAAGAACATTTTTCATCTAACCAGGTAATTTGCCCTTAATTGCATGCTCTGGTTTAAAATCTTTTTCTACCCTTTTCTCAAAAACTTTCAAGGCTACGCTCATTTACGAGCTAAAGTCCTTGATTTCTTCTTTTTCTACATTTCTTCAAAGAGCAAAGCAATTAAGAGCCCATGGATAACCATGGATGCAAAGGGTGCCTTACACCTTCCCTTTGCATAAATTACCCCCCGAACTCAGTTTTTATTTAAAAGGTTTTTCCTGTTCTTTTAGTCTTTCATTAATTTGGATAAAATAAAAGTCGGTGGCGACTCTTGCTATCCGCACATTTCAAATAAAGTCATTTCACCGTATAACACCATCATAGGAGTAACTCTCATAAACACATGGTCTCCCTCTTGAAACTCAAGTGTCTTCCTTCTCTTGTCGTGATAACTCTTCTGACGAATCTGAGAAGCTTTCATTTTCTCCTGAATCATCTTAATCTTTTCCGTAGTCTGTTGCACAATTTCTGGCCCGATCACAACACTCTCGCCAGATTCGTACCAACACAACAGCGTTCTACATCTTCTACCATACAAAGCCTCAAACAGAGTCGTACCAATACTCGAATGGTAACTATTGTTGTAGGTAAACTCAATCAAAGGCAGATAATTATCCCAATGACCTCCTTTTTCTAACACACAAGCACGCAACAAATCTTCTAACGATTGGATCGTCCTCTCAGTCAGTCCATCAGTCTGCGGATGATAAGAAGAACTCAATCTCATCTTAGTACCCAAAGCTCTCTGCAAACCATCCTAGAAATTAGACATAAATCTTAGATCTCTGTCGGACACGATACTCGAAGAAATACCATGCAGACTAACTATCTTTTCAATATACAATTGAGCCAACTTCTCCATCGAATAATCCATTCTTACTGGTATGAAATGTGCAAACTTCGTCAACCTGTCCACAATAACCCAGATAGCCTTACAATTCTTAAGAGTTCTCGGCAAACCAGAAACGAAATCCATTGATATGATATCCCACTTCCATTCAGGAATAAACAGCGGTTGCATAAACCCAGATGGCTTATGATGCTCAATTTTTTACTTTTGACATGTCAAACAAGAATAAACAAACTCTGCAATTTCCTTCTTCATTCCAGGCCACTAAAACAAATTTTTCAAATCATGATACATCTTGGTAGCACCAGGATGAATGCTCAATCCACTACGGTGTCCTTCTTCCATAATACTCTTTCGGAGCTCAACCACATCAAGAACACAAACTCTATCACCAAAGCTCATTATACCATTCTCGTCAATTCTGAATTCACCGTCTTTACCTTGGTTAATCAAAGTCAACTTATCGATCAACTCAACATCAACTTTCTGACCCTTTCTAATCTCTTCAAGAATACCGCTAGTCAGCTTTAGCATACCTAATTTAACATTATTAGGAGTACCTTCACATACCAAGCTCAAATCTCTAAATTGTTCAATTAAATCCAATTCCTTCACCATTAGCATAGACATATGTAAGGACTTCCTACTCAACGCATCAGCAACCACGTTTGCCTTACCAGGATGGTAATTCAAACTAAAATCATAATCTTTAAGGAATTCTAGCCACCTCCTCTGCCTCATGTTAAGCTCCTTCTGATCAAAGAGATACTTCAGACTCTTATGATCACTAAACACTTAGAATCTCAAACCATAAAATAATGTTGCCACAAATTTTAAACAAAAACCACAACTGCCAACTCTAAATCATGAGTCGGATAATTCCTTTCATGCACTTTGAGTTGTCTCGACGCATAAGCGACTACTTGTTGATTCTGCATCAATACACCACCTAAACCCATTAGTGACGCATCACAATATACCACAAACGATTCTGTCGGGTTCAGAAAAATCAAGATAGGAGCACTAGTCAACCTCTTCTTCAACTCTTGGAATCCTTCTTCACATTTCAAATCCCAAATAAACGCTTGACCCTTCCTAGTCAATTTAGTTAACGACAATGCTAACTTTGAAAATCCTTCCATAAACTTTTTGTAGTAACCTGCAAGACCAAGAAAACTACGAATTTCCGACAATGATTTCGAAGCTTCCCACTGGATACCGCTTCTATCTTTGTAGGATCAACAGCAATAGCATTCTTAGAAATCACGTGCCCAAGAAAGCTAACTTCATCCAACCAAAATTCACACTTTGACAATTTAGCAAAAATTTTCTTCTCTTTTAACAATTCTAACACAATTCTGAGATGTTCCGCATGCTCTTCCTCGTTCTTAGAATATATCAGAATATCGTCTATAAATACCACCACGAATTTATCAAGATAAGGATGGAAGATCCTATTCATGTATTCCATAAAAACACCGGGTGCATTAATAACTCCAAACGGCATTATCGAATACTCGTAATGGCCACGCCTCGTTCTAAATGCATTCTTCTGAATATCGTCCTCCTTCACCCGAATTCGGTGATACCCAGACCTCAGATCAATCCTACTAAATACACACGCTCCGACCAGCTGATCTATAAAATCATCAATCCTCGGCAATGGATACCGATTCTTGATAGTAGATTTGTTTAATTGTCGGTAATCTACACACAGTCTCATAGAGCCCTCTTTCTTCTTTACCAACAACACAGGCACACCCCACAGAGAAACACTCGGACGAATGAATTTATTTTCAATCAATTCTTCCAATTGTTTCTTCAGTTCAGCCAACTTAGATGGTGACATACGATACGGTGCCATCGACACTGGACTAGTTCCCAGAATCAAATCAATAGCAAACTCTACCTCTCTCTCTGGCGATAACTCGTTCACATCCTCTGGAAAAACTTCCGGAAAGTCACATACCACTGGTAGTTCACTACTCACTGCCTTCTCCTTCAAGTTAATCAACGCAAACAACATAAACACTGTTGCATCGTCTTCAACAGCCTCATTCACTTGTCTAGCAGTCATAGCCAGATCGTCAGCATTAATAGCCTCAGGAAACATCACCGTCTTTGAAAAACAGTTGATATGAACGCGGTTGAATTCCAACTAGTTCATTTCCAGGATTACATCAAGTTGTTTCAATGGAAGACACACTAAGTCCATTCCGAATTCCCTACCAAAAATATCGACTGGACAATTTAAGCAAGCAGACGAAGTAGTTACTGAACCCGACGCATGAGTGTCAATAATCATACTTTATGTCATATATTTCTAAATTCAATCTCTTAGCACAATCCAAAGAAATAAAAGAGTGAATCGCTCCAGTATCTATAATTACAACTAAAGGTGTGCCATGAATGAAACACGTACCTTTAATCAATTGATCTTCAAGAGTGGTTTCCGATCCAGTCAAATAAAAAATCTTTCCTCCAGATTGGTTCTTCTTTGGATTAGTACACTGTGGGCTAATGTAACCTTCTTCACCATAGTTGTAGCAAGTTACAACCTTCTTCTTACAATCAGCAGCAATATGGCCCACTTTATCACACTTGAAGCATTTCTTTTGATCAAGCTTGCATTCATTCTTACGGTGTCCAATTTCGCCACAGTTGTAGCATCTGACAAAAGCACTGGAGTCTGCCCCACTAGGCTTCTTCCCATCAACTACTTTACCTCTACCATATGGCTTACCTTTATCCATATGCTTCTTATCTTTCCTGTCAACCAACTCGCGAGAGTGAGATGACTTCATCTTGATATTATCTTCCTCAAATATCCTGCTACAGTCAATGAAATCAGCAAACCGTCGAATCCTTTGATATTTGATATCTTGCTTGATTTCATCACAGAGGCCATTCTCGAATTTGATGCATTTTGAAAATTCACCAGCCTCATCAATGTTGAAATGAATGTAATACTTTGCCAATTCTACAAACTTGGCAACGTACTATAGAACTGTCATGTTGCCTTGCTTCAGCTCCATAAATTCAATCTCCTTCCTTCGCTAAACATCCTCAGGAAAGTATTTCCTCAGAAATTCCCTCTTGAACACAACCCAAGTGATTGTTATCCCGTCAGTCTCTAGCTCTGTCTTGGTAGCAATCCACCAGTCGTCAGCTTCCTCAGATAACATGTGAGTACCATACCTCACCTTCAAGTTCTCAGCACAATCAATCACTCTGAAAATCCTCTCGATTTCCTTCAGCCACTTCTGAGCACCTTCAGGGTCGTGAGTGCCTTTGAACAACAGAGGGTTGTTCCTTTGAAATTCTGCCAATTGTCTGTTCGCACCAATCCCAACACCATTGGCATTTCCTCCTAGCATGTCAACAATCATCCCTAAGGCCTCAGCAATTGCATCAACGTTTCTTCCACCTCTTCCAGCCATTGCTCTACTTAATTCACAAACAATTTCATCAGAACAAAAGTATCGACAAGGTTAACTCGTACTAGTCTCATACACAGGGAAGATTGACACTAAGACTCTGGTCACAACGAACGACCAGGCTCTGATACCACTATTGTAACACCCTTCTAAACCCCGCGGAAATTAAATAAATAATTCAGAGTAACATGAAACAAGGGTGCCACAATTTAATTTAAAAACAAAATAACGTACATCATTGTCATGCATTCACTAAGAGAAATTCATCATAAATCATAACATCTCATGTTAACACAGCGGAAAATTAATCATACGGATAAGCGCAACATCTTTGATACTATATCCCACAAAACAACTCAAACAAAACAAATAGCGTTATAAACTTATAAACTCAAAAACTCGCGTTCCCCAGTGTTACAATATCAGAGCATGACACCTGACGCTATACTAAACACACTGACTTATGAGCTAATCCTCACCAAGTCGAATGCCGCTATCCTCAATCTGAAAATGACAACATGTAAGAGTGAGTGTCATTCACAATTAACAAATATTCTTGCATCATAAACAGTAACACATCATAGTTATATTATTCATCCAATTGTATTATATTCAGACAATCACCATCACACAATCAACACATCATCAATTCATAACACTGAAACACGTTCAATCATGTTATGAAAATCATGCATATGAATGAACTGACACTATGCATGTGATACCAACATCATCAATGGGAATACCCCACCGACCGATGCAACATCATCAAGATACGCCCCTGCCAGCACAAATTCCACACAATGGGAAATATGCCCTTCACTGATCCACAACAATCATCTGGATACAGCCCTTAACAAATGATTATGAATGAATGCAAGCATATATATAACATACTTATACTATCGTCGATCCAATGAACAACATCGTCTCATGTTCAAACCATCATCATCATCATCAACAAAGCATGTTTATATATATTAGCATCATTCAAATACAATTAAATCATCATCCAACACAAAGGTTATTTCATAAGGTTCATCATACTCGAAACGACACTCAAAACAGGTCAACGGTTCAAAAGTTACGCATCATCAAACTTTCTAAAATCACAAAGCGGGAAAGTTCTGCACACATGTCTGTCGGTACATGTACCGTACGTGTATCAGCAGAGGCTGATTCCCACAGAATAACACTTTATATGCGTATCACTCTACCATACACGTATCACTCTTTCTCATACGCGTATCATACACGTACTGGCATAAGGCTGCGTTTTGACGGGATAGGGCAGCATACCATACACGTGTGGCCCTTGAGAATGTCCCTCATATGCGTATCATACATGTATCATACGCAAACCACCAGCGTTTTCTCCAAAAACTACAATCGTACCAGTTCGTTTTCCACTCGTTTCTACCCATAACAGCCTGCAATTTTGGATCTAAAACAGAACTTTTGCACACTTTAACATATAGGATTCATCTAACTTCAACAATCTATCATCCTATATCAATTTTACACATTAAAAACCTAACTTCTAGTCAATTAGTTAGGGACCATATTCACAGATTCAATTTCATGGATGAACACAGCAACACATCAACAAACACCATATTCATACCATAACATCAATTCACACACAATTATGCACATAATTCAACATAGGTAACATAAGATTATATGATCCTATTCAAAAATCATCCTAAACCCCAATCTAACATATAATCAAATTGACCTAAATAATACCTCTAATCAACATTATTATCTTTAATACCATAAGAGATGCTAACCGGAAGAATTCACCCTTACCTTAGTCTAAAATTCTTTATTGATCCTCTTCCTCTTCTGTTCCTCTTTCACATTCTTCAAGTCCTCTTCCTCTTTTGTTGATAAAATAATTATTTCTCAATACATGTATTAGTTTATTATAAATTTAAATGAAGTTTTCAAATAAATCTTTTTACGTATGGCAGAAGTAATAAACAATACTCCTATCAATCACTAAATTACAAGTCGATCATTAATAGATCACGTGCTTAGCTTTTCCAGCTTGCGAATGTTAATTTTCCTGTCGGTGTAATTTCAACAACAACAAAAAAGTTTAATGCGAGTCAGTTTCAACATGTTACACAAATGGGTAATATCTTATTTATTTACTTTTCTTGCGATAAAATTTGATCATTAATCTACTAAAAATCCATTTCACTATTATAAATAAATTTATTTATATTAATAGTTAGAAGATTTAACAATTAATCTCAGCTAAAAAAAATCAATCTATTTGTCTCATATTAAATATTTTTTATATTATAAATAATACTATTATGTGAAGACTTACCCAAGAAAATATTTATTAACTTGTTTTATATGAAAAAACATCCGGGTAAACCGGTCCACATGTTACTGATGTTATACTAGGAGTTTTAGCACAAAACCACGTTCTTGATAAAGACACTTCAATTAAATTATCAACATCCTCTCATGACTTTAGTGTGCGAATCAGCCCCATATGTTCATTACTATACCTTAGTTTTCTAATTTAATGTTTTCATTTCTTTGGGAAAGAGGGAAAATATTACATTTGGCATCATCAAATAATTGATAATCCATTTGTCCTTAATTATAAAGAAAGAACACACGTTTTGAGATATAAGGTTTACTTTCATTAGTAAAAAAGAAATTGTTTTAGTGGTTAGGGTTAAAGTGCTAATAAGTGAATTGATAATGATGTCGGTGGTTTCATCATTAATTTCAATATAATAAAAATAATTTTTGGATCGGTAAGAACTTCAATCATCAGTTTTAAATCACCCCCACCAAAGTATGAAAAATATTATATATCCTATTTTAAAGTTTTACACTAAGTGTATTATATGAGTTGCTGTCTACCGTTCGATGTTATTAGACGACCTTGCGCATTTCACGACGAAATGACAGTGAATGTCCATAGTCACCTCTCAAATATGAGGCATGAAACCTAAAATAGACTTTTAAGCATAACTCACATTACTTCTCATCCTATTACTCGATTGGTGTTAGAATGCTAATCTTTCAGGTGCGCCCCCGCGTCGTTGCAACCTAGATCCGCTTCACCACATTGAAACATTACTCCATCATTTTACCAAGCATTTTTGGTTTCGTGGTGGAACATTAGAGTCGTTTGTGAGAATCGACTTCTAATTCGTGCAAATTTCCAGTCATATTCCTTCTGGTTAAAGTCACAAATCGAAACAATAATTACACTCAAACAAACACAATGAATTCAAATCTAGCCGTAGAAAATTCCATTAGCTCATCCATCATCCAAGTCATCTCCTACCTTTATCATTGACTCAGTTGACATTAATATCTTTTAGGACGAATGGTGATCCACCACGAAGTTCACTCAAATCATTAGTAACAACAAAAGACAAGAAGAGTGTGACATTTTCACTCGTCTTAACCACCGTCATAGCTAACCACTTAGTATCGGGGATCCTCATCGATGATGGAAGCTCATACAACCTAATTTACCTCAACGTCTTCATGAGATTAAGATTGCGCATAAAAAATTTAAAGACATGTGTAGGCGGAACCTTTTGGCATTCAATGACTCCTCGACTTGCCCATATGAAATCATAAATGTATTTGTCTCGTTCGGAGAATGTTAAAACAAGAGAACCATAAAAATGTGTTCCTCATTATCCCTTACGAAAGTTCCTACAACGACTTCCTAAGAAGGTTGTTTCTAGTGGTATTAGATGTAGTGGCCTCCAAGGTCTGTTTGAAGATGAAATATAACAATATTTTAGGTGAGATGCTCATTATTGCAGTCAAATTACATGGAGATCACCTTATACATAAAGTAATATTGAAGAACCCCCTCGCGACTGCCATCACCTCTGAAATGAGGGAAAAGAGTGTATGTGAAGTAGTTGGCATGGTTGACATTGACCTACGAGAAAATGAAATCCTATAGGGTAATCAAGTTAGTTTGTCGTCGAGAGTAAAAACGAAGATTTTAAGTCAGTTTTGGATATGAGTTTGAAATCGTCCAGCATGATGATAACCTAATAGGCTAGCCTGTATAGGTGTTGATCTTCTGCCCACAATGAAGAAAGAAAGAACTCATTGAGTGTCTCAAAGCCAATACCGGCCATTTTACAATCCCTCACAACAAAATATCGGCCTATTACATCGAGACTTTACTCCATTATTTCACGAAATATGTTTACTTATTTAATAAAACAGTAATTATTAACAATATAAATATTAAGAAATATAATAAAATAAAAAACAGTTGGACTGCTCCAAAAAAAAAAAAATAGTTGAAGACGTTTAATCTAATCAATTTTATTTATTTAAAATCAAAATACGATGAAGTTCTAATATCAGTTCAAAAATTAAAGTCCTAATATTTAAATAAATTTAATAACAAGCTATAAAACCTTTTATCTGGTGGTCATTGTTTATCCAACTTGGTCTACTATTTTACTCAAACAAGAACTTCAGAATAGTATTTTAAATTCAGCAAGACTTAAGTCTTATCATGTTCTTCTGCCTAGAGATTCCATTCTCTTGTCACTTTCAATTCATTATTATAGAAATCTGAATAAACCAAAAAGAAGAAAAAAAGAAACAATCCAATAAATGTTAGCCCAAAAAAGGAAATGAAGTGAAATTCTAAAAATATAAAGTATTTAATTAATTGAAAAAGAGTTTTTCATCCATTGCAAACTTCTCTAATTTAAGAAATTAGTCGGAATAACAATAATTACACATGGCTCTAGGTTTGAAAAACACCCACCCTACACTACAACAATCCATGTCATATGCAGATTTGACTTCAATGTCACTCTCTAATTATTAATTTAATCTAGGGTTAATACCTATTTTCACCCCTGCCATATGGGGTGCATTTGAAAAACCCCCTGCGAAAAAAAAAGTTGCAATTATTGCCTTAACAAATTTTAAAAATTTCAACTTGGACCTTCAGCCAGCCACATCATCAAAAAATCTGATGTGGCAACTTCTTTTTAATTTATTATTATTATTTTAATTAAGTGGCTGGCTTACGTGGCATTTTTATTATTTTTTTATTTAATTTAATTCCATGTGGCACTTTTATTATTATATTATATTTTAGTTCTTAAGTTCTTAAATATCAAAGTTTAAAAATTTGGTCCCATGGGATGTTGAACCCATGCACCATAGAATGCATGAAAAGCATCTTACCACTGCGCTGTAGATTACTCTATGTTATATAGTTCCCTTAGCATGTATATAATAGTTAGCGTTTACGTTTCATTATTAATTACTATTTTCATTATTATTTAATTTTAATATTATTAGTTAATAATTAATAGTTAATGTTATTAATTAATATTACTAAATTATAAAATAATAATTAATATTTATTTTACGATTAAATTTAATTAAATTATAAACTAAATTAAATTAATATAAAATAATATTAATTAATAATGTTAATAGTAAATTAAATTAAATATAAATATTAATATAAATTGTTTAAATTAAATTAATTAACTTAAATATAACGTTAATACTAAAATAATATTAAATAAAAATAAATTAAATTAAATTAAACATAAACATTAAATTAAATTAAACTAATATTAATTAGAAAATATAAACTAAATTAAATTAATATAAAAAATATTAATTAATAACGTTAATAGTAAAATAAATTAAATTAAATTAGACATAAACATTTATATAAAATCTTTAAATTAAATTTATTAAGTTAAATATAACGTTAAAAGTAAAATAACATTCACTAAATTAAATTACATATAAACCTTAATATAAACATTAAATTTAATTAAACTAATATTAATTAGAAAATATAAACTAAATTAAATTAGTATAAAAAAATATTAATTAATAATGTTAACAATAAAATATAAACTAAAATAGTATTAATTATAAAATATAAATTAAATTAAACTAAATTAAATTAATATAAACTAATATTAGTTAAAATTAATTAATTTAGTTTATATTTTATAATTTAATTAAATTAAACAGTAAAATAAATATTAATTATTATTTTATAATTTAACTGATATTATTTAAAAACGTTAACATTAAGTAATAAATATTAACTAATAATAACTAATAAGTAATAAATATTAAATAATAATGTAAATATTAACTGTCAATCTTAATAATGTAAACAGTAGTTATTATATACTTTCTAAGGGGTATAGAAATCAAAAGGCGAGCTGCAGTGTAGTGGTAAGTTGTGTGACTAGCATTCTATGGTGCATGGGTTCAACACCCCATGGGACCAAATTTTTAAACTTTGATATTTAAGAACTTAAGAACTAAATAATATAATAATAATAAAAGTGCCACATGGAATTAAATTAAATAAAAAATAATAAAAATGCCACGTAAGCCAGCCACTTAATTAAAATAATAATAATAAATTAAAAAGAAATTGCCACATCAGATTTTTTGATGATGTGGCTGGCTGAAGGTCCAAGTTGAAATTTTTAAAATTTGTTAAGGCAATAATTGCAACTTTTTTTTTCGCAGGGGGGTTTTTCAAATGCACCCCATATGGCAGGGGTAAAAATAGGTATTAACCCTTTAATCTAACATAGGATATTAGCAACCAATAAATAAACTAAGGCAAAAATTCAATCCACTTGAGAATTACATTTAATGCAAGGAGTATAATACATCAAAGTCAAGTTAAAAATTTGATGTGAAGACATTCAATGAATAGGTTGGTTTAGTTGATGTAAAAATATAGATTATTTTTCAATGAAGTACATGAGTTTGATTTTTATTGTCGAAGTGAAGAGCATCTAAAATTTTATTTATAAAGAAATAAATTATTAAAGGCTAAATATTTTTTCTTTAAGTTTATCAAAGGTTAAATATTTTTTCTTTAAGTTTATTTCGGGATTCAGTTTGACCCCTTATCTTTAAAAAATTTCAAATGGTCATTTAATTATACAAAAACATTTTAAATTTTTTATTCGGCCAATATTCAAACTCAAGGCACCAAGTTTTCAAGCAATAGCAAACTTCCACTACACCATTTCACAATTGATGTTTATTTGTTCATTCAATTTTATTATAATAATAATAATAATAATAATTATTGTTATTATTATTATCATTATTATTATTATTGTTTTATTTTATTAAATTTAATATTAAATTGTTAAAATTTATAATTTTATTAATTAAGTTATTAAAAACCTGAATATTAGCAAACAAGAAATTGATTAAACTTAAAACTCAAGAACTTTTCACCAAACAAATAGTAGCGGGAAAATTGTGAAGGAAACTTTTTCCCCTTTTCGTAACGAAATCTTATAAACGCAAAAATTAGCAAACAATCTTCATTTTTCGTTACGAAATCTTCCCTTTTTTCACCATCATTATAACCTTCCTAAAAAGCAAAAATTGTACACTATTATTATTATTATCACTATGATCATGACCCTCTTCTTCTCACTGACGCTTCTTTTCAACCAGAATCCATTTTCACTGGTAAGAAACCATTTCCTTTTCAACCAGAATCGATTTCCACTGGTAAGAATACATTTCAAGAGAAACAATAATACCCAGAAGTTGTTCAAGAACATGAAAACGAATTTCAATCTAAAAAATATATTTTTATCATCAAACACAGAAAAAACCATGAAGAAAGAGAGAAAACTGTCGTTGGTCTCCGATTAAAATCATTAACGGAACAAAAATGACGAATAGTGTTGGTCTCCATTTGTTCTCTGAGGACAGCGTTTTTGGAGCATTGAAACATAATGAATAGCAATTGCTTAGTTTAAATTGAGTAAAAAAACAAATTATTTGAGAGGAATGAAAGAACTTATTTTTAGGGTTTCTCAAAGGAGGTGAAGATGAACGCTAAAGAAGAAGATAATGGATTATTTATTCTGATTATATTTATAAATATTTATTATAAATTTTCAACAAATTAAAAGTAAATATGCATCTGAAATTCAGGATATTATGAATTTGAGGTTTAGGGTTCATGATGTTGAAACCCAGATTAAAAGTAAATATATATTTCATTTGCAAATGAAATTACAGAAGGTGAAGAGGTGTAGTGGTAAATATGATGTGCTGCAATCAACGTGTCATAGGTTCGAATCTAATGTAGGGTAAAATACAAACATGTGCCACGTCATATGTCACCCAAGCAAAAGTTGACGTCATTTAAAAAAATGGACGAAAAGGACTAACGTGGACCTTTTTGAACAATTAAAGGACCACTTTGAAACTTTTTAAAGATAATGGACCAAAATGGACCCTGAGGTATACTTAAGGGACCAAAAAGGGTATTTAACCTTTATTAAAGATTTTATTTTAATATTATATTTTAATATTATTATATGGATATATGTTATGTATGCTATGTGCTTTGGGGTTGTTCATTGTCACTACAACATTTTTGGCCTACGACCACGCTAAATTTTGCCACAGCTCAAAAACTATGGCCACATACAAGCTTTGACCAGGGTTTTTAAATCGTAGACATAAGTTTTGAAACATTGAATCCAGAGTGTGAAACCGTGGCATTTTCTTCATTTTCCACGGTTAAGAAACTGTAGATATATTAAGCTGCAAATACAAACTGCGGCATTATAATTTTCACTTCAAATTGTGGCCCAAGCCCAAAAAAATATACCCCGCCAGAACTTCCCTTTTTTT
Organism: Vicia villosa; assembly: GCF_029867415.1. Lineage (NCBI taxonomy): Eukaryota > Viridiplantae > Streptophyta > Magnoliopsida > Fabales > Fabaceae > Vicia > Vicia villosa. The sequence continues at coordinate 477,104 of NW_026705011.1, read as the reverse complement.
TTTTAGTTTCCCTCTCGTTAATTATTTTCTTTTCTAATTTTATTAAATTAAAAAAGGAAAAAAATTGAAAACATAAATTCAATAAATCCTCTGTTCATTATATTTTATCTATGGAAACCCTAAAACGAATGCTCTCCGCCTCTTTGTTTCAAACTGGTCTCTCCTCACTCTTCTGCTCGTGATGAACACGAAACCAGCAACATAATGCTCTGTTCCCTCCACTCTCGATTGTTTTCCACCATGAAAGGAGCTCTTAGAACTCGGACGAACCCACACACCCACGCGCAACAACAACAGTGAAATCCTCTCAATCGCGCCGCTCTCTAGCAAAATAAAACAAGACGCAAACAACGATGAAAAACCCTAATCCCCAAATCAAACCCAACCCCAATTCAATATTCAATAGTGATTATATTTTACACGGTGGAAATTGAAAATTGCAAGAAGAAATAGAAAAGCTACGAATAACAGAAGATCCTCAGGTATACACCTTGCTCTTTAACTCGATTCTTCCTCTTCTTTACTGTTCTTCGTGCTCACCTCCTTCTTCTGCATTTTCTTATTCTGCTGCATGTCTGTTGATGTTGTAATTTGGTGAGTCAGTGTTTATTGAGTGTGAGGTTTTATCGGTGTTAGTGTGTTATATTATTTCAGTTGCTCGGCTCTTGTTGCTTTGTGATGATTGTTGCAACGCTGCAGGTTATGATTGTTAGCATTTTTGTTGTTTTTGTTCAGTTTCAATTTTGTGAAATTGAAGATCTTACAAATGATATAAATTTAACGTAGTTCTTGATGTTTAAATGAACTCAAAAAGTAGTGAAAATACCACAAGGTTAAGGGCCACCATAAAGATGGTTGCCACCAGCTGAAGAAGGAATTAAAATGGATCATTTGGGATGTCATACACTTATGAATCAAGAGTTTTACCTTTTGGGCACGATAGGCTAGAAGCCGTCAACCTAAAAGGAATAAGAACCATAAAAAAGAAGCGCATGAGAAGCTGCATGTCACACCCTTAATACTATAGCTAGAGGGTTCACAAGAGGAATGATGATTGTTGGTCGTCAAAGTTGTGGTAATAAGCAGTGGTCAGTGTGTTGGTTGGTGGTGATGACCACTAGTGATTTACTGTAGTCGTAGTGGTGGTTAGAGTGGTTGCCGATAGTGGTGAATAATGGTCTGATGGGTGATCAAAGATAGATGTAATGGTGATTGACTATGGTGAGATAGGTGGTTGTCAACATGGTGATTAACATTTGTCAAAATGGTGGTTGGTGGTTATTAGATTGGTGATTCACATTGGTTAGAGTGGTGGTCAAATTAGATATCATATTAAAAAAATATGGTGATTAAAGGTGATCGAAGCATAATCGGAGTGGTGGTTGACGATTGTCAAATTTATGGTTAGTGCTGGTCGTAGTTGTTGTCAATGGTAGTATTATAGCATGTTTGGATTGGCTTTTGGAAGACCCATAATCAATTCTAGAGGTGTGGAATTGATTCTGCGTGATTTTGAGGTGTTTGTTTTATCAAAAGTAGAATTGATTCTGCCTCCATAATTGATTCTACTTGAAGCTAAAATTTGTAGCTTCTATCTCCAAAATTGATTCTAGGTAATTTTTACATTGAAATTTATTGTTCAACCCACTTTCCCATAAATGTATCCAAACATAAACCAATTCTGCTAAACTCAATTATGTTAAAAACAATTCTACCAAACTCAATTCTGGTAGAATCAATTCTGGTAGAATCAATTCTGTTCACCGCCAATCCAAACACACCCTTAGTCTATGTTTGATTTCACGTTTGAGGCATCTAGAATTGATTCTGGACGCCTATAATTGATTTTGACTTGTTTGGTTGATCTTAAGCATAATTGATTATGCTTTAAGAATTGATTCTACTTGAAGCTAGGATTTGTAGTTTTTGATCAAACGTGATTTTTACACTGAAATTTATTGTTCAACTCACTTTTGCAAGAATTTCTCCAAACATAAATCACTTTACCTTTAATTCACTTTAATTTAGAATCAATTTTACATAATCAATTCACTTAAAATCAATTATTTTCATCGCAAAACCAAAGACATGTTTAATAGTGGCCGGAAATGCGGTTGATGATAATGGTAGTGGTGTGCATATTACTAGTTGGTGACCATTACTTATGGTATCTTAATTTTTTTAAAAAAACAAGGAATTAAAAACTTATTTTTTTTATTTTAAATAAAATAAAATATAAAACTATATTTTTATCAAACAAATTTTTGTTTTGAATTTTATTTTCAACATCAAAAACCAAACAATTATTATCACCTCCAAAAGACCTCCTAGTTTTAAAACGTTTAAATAAAAAATAATTTTTAAATAATTTTATAAAATTAAGTAATCAAATAAGTTTTATTAATTTTCAAGTTTTATAAATAAAAACTTTTTCTTACAAAACGAAATCAAATAACCACATACAACAATTGGCATTGCATTCATACATAACACCATAAAGTGATGACAACAATATAACAAAAGCTTTGTTCCCACTAATGGAGTACGTTTTCTCTGCCACCACCGACAACCCTGGAATCCAACTTCTCCTTCTTCTCTCTGCTTGTTGCAGTGCTTCTGTTCTTTAAGTACACACTGTTGCACATGTTGTAGTTTTGTTATAATTAGGAATTTATCCCTTTCTCAATCACCAAACGCTTACTTGCCCCACACTCTTACTTCTATTTTTACTATTTTTCTTTTCAATTGGTGTACCGTGTAGGGACCCATCCAACAAAATTATCATATTTTATGAAAATAAATGTACACTAAGTGAGACTCATTTTTATATCTATTTTTATACTTTTATGATCTTTTAATTATTTAGTTAAATTTTTTTTTACAAATATATTTTCAAGAATATGCAATATATGGATAGTTGGATACTAATAAGTGTTTAATTTCGTTAGCATTGCCCTTAAATATTATTGAACTTTAATTCACACAATTTAGAAGGTAAACATTTTTTGAAAAACTTTTTATACTATATTTTGAACTTTAACTCACCTCTCTTTTATGTTTGAACGCTTTTGTTTAATAAGTAATCATCTTAGAAGAAGAATGATGACTACAAGTATATTTTTTATTTTTAACAAAGATTTTTTATAAATACACCTTCACTGTTTGATGCTGAAGGTTTGAATTATGGAAAGCAAGAATAAATTTTTTTTGAAGCAAAGTGATTTTAAAATGTGAGATTTTGCTATCAATGGTCCATTTATTCTTGCTTATTATATTAATAATAACATAGTGAATAAACTAGAAAATCTCTGCAGCACAGTGATAAGAGAAAAGTCAAATGCGGTTTCAAAGATAAGTACTTGGTGATAAGTGATCTATAGTATCAGAGAGCACCTTCATGTTTTTAATTGTATTTCAGCCAAGAAAGTATGAGACACTCTTGAAATGATCCATGGAGATTTTTCTAAGATCGAATAAGAGATAATGAACATACATATTCAGGAAGATAAAATACTAAATGAAAATGAAGGTCACATAACATTGTGAAGAAAGAGCAAAGTAGCAGAGAAGAGAAAAGTAGGAGAAGCGAGAGTATGAGCAATTGCATAGCGGAACAATTTTGGAGATTGTGATCGGAACGAGAATTAGAGCGACATTCGATCCAAAGGTAAGGGTGGAGTTCTTGCTCTATAAACGAGGGTATGATGAATTGTATGTGGAGTTTAGGGGATTAATATTGTCTATGTGTTTTTGATTGAATTTTCTAATATGTGTGATGTTGTGTGTTGCTGTTTCTGAAATTGTATTGGAAAATATGTTGATATGTAATTATCGTTTGGTTATGTTTGTGATTGTCGGGGATGAATCAAAACTATAATCGATGAATATTTATGTGCTGTGAATGAATTGATGACGTTGTGATGTTAAATTCTGGAATAGAAATTGTTAAAGGAAAATCGTTTTTGGATGGAATATTTAGACTGGAGGGAAAAACAAGTCTGGAAAGAGGGAGAAAGAGCTAAGGGGCGGGGGGCCGTATAACATGGGACGGGTGTCCCTTAAATGAAAGGCGGGGAAGACCCCACATTGGTTTTGGGGAAGGCGACCCTTGCCTTAGGGGCGGGCGCCCTTTGTGTTATGAGGGAGTCCCTTAGTTGGGACGGTTGTCCCATAGGCGGGGACGGGGAACCACTAGCTTTAGTACACCATCATGCTACTCTTATTTAATTAAGCAACTGTATTTTAGTTAGTAATATTAAGTACCCCGAGTAAATTAATTTGCAGACTTAAATCACTGATTCAATTAATAGTTTAGAGTAAATTAGCAGTCATTTGAATTAAATTCCAGTATATATATATATATATATATATATATATATATATATATATATATATATATATATATATATATATATATATATATATATATATATATATATATATAGAAGATGAATGAACAATACAGAGAAAACATTAACAGTTTAGCAGAATAAATTCCAAGTGATGGTTAGCAGAATAATTGAGTAACAGTACCATCATATGCTTGACATATAGTTGACAGTAGCAGAGTAATTTTAGAAGTAGTAGATATAATTTTACAGCATCTCTGTAGCATAAAAATAAAATACTTAGTGAATAGGAATAAACCAGTGATACACCGGAACTGACTTAGCAGAGTGGAATAAATTCGGAGTGTCCGGGAATGATTCGACATCCATTGTGTTTGTGACATTTTGGCGACGTTTTGATGTGATCAAATATTATGAAATATTGCGAAGTTGTGAATTACAGGAAACTAAAGTGATGGTAATTATCAATGATTATTGATAGTCTTTAGTGATATAGGCGAATGCCTGGTGACGATGTTTTGTGATGTGTTTGTGATTGTTGTATTTCATATGTGTCGCATGATTTGCATATTTTTGGTGACGGCCTGAATTTCGCGAACAGTGACGAAGGCTTATGCCTGTTGGAATGCTTCTATTAATTGGCAACTGGAGATGGGGGCTGAAGCCTTGGGTACCACATGCATTTGCATTTGTCGTGTCTCATTCATCTAAATTGTTATGACTTGTGTGATTTTAGATTTAATGTGTTTTAACAGAGATCGCGATTGGATATATATATTATAACTTGAACCGTAAATATACTATTTATCATAACTTCATTTATATTGTTTGATATCTCACCCTCTATTTGTTTTCGCCGTTACCTTTATACTGTGAACATGAAGGTGATGCCAGTGAGTGAAGATTAGCCGCCATGAGTCGAGTCGGTTTTCGCTTTGATATGTAGCACTCGGGGGGGACAAACGCTTGTTTTAATTTATTATTTGTTTGCTGAATTTTTAGCGACGTTTTGCTTTTGGTTTGTAACTTAAAAATTATTTTGCGAAGATGCTATGATGATTAAACTAAGTTTTGGAAAGTTTGTGAATTCTGCTGCGAGATTAAATATTATTTGATGAAGTGATTTTTAAGGATTGATTTTAATTATTATAATTGTCCGTTTTGATTATATGTGCTATGTATGTATATGAAGGCGTGTATGCCGTAAATGACTTAAATGACGAAGTGTGATATCCCATATGAATGTTTGAAATCTTATACTCTGATTTATGAATAAATATTGAGGTAGAAATGGGGTGTTACAATAAACCCGACTACCACTTGTCAGGTGACATTGGCGTAGGAAGCAACTTTATCCCATTTGGTGAAATAATCAATGGCAACCAAGATGAAACGATGTCCATTCAAATCCTTTGGTTCAATCATCTCGATCATGTTTATTCCCCACATAGAGAAGGGTCATGGAGAAGAGATAACATTAAGAAGCGTTGGAGCTAGGGGTGGGAATAGGCCAGACGGGCCTACAGGGGTCTATAGCCTAGCCTACTTAAGGCCAGAATTATTTAATAAAGAGGCAAGGCTAATGCTTTTTTAAAAGCCTGTTTTATTAACTAGGCTAGGCTTAGGCTATTAAAAAAAGCCTATGAAGCCTTATAGGCCGGCCTATATTTTCATATATATTAGAGATATGCTAAATAGGTTGGCTCATGTATGCATATATATTAGAAAAAAGGCTAAACATCCTAGCCTATGTATGCATATATATTAGAACAAAGGCTAAATAGGTTGGCTTATATATGCATATATAGGCCAACCTATAAGGCTTCTTAAGTAATATGGATTAATTGAAAATTTTAATGAGATAGAGGCTTTTAAATAGGCTCTCAGGCCAGGTGAGACTTTTAAAAAGGTCAGGCCAGGCCAAAAAAATGAACCTATGATAGGCCATAGGCCAAACCTATGCCTTTTAAGTTTATCGTAGGCCTGACTCAGGCCTTCTAAATGCTATCCTAGCCTAGCCTATTTCCATCCCTAGTTGGAGGCACATGGATTTTATTAGCATAAATATGGCACTTGTGGCACTTCTTCACATACTTATAGCAGTCAGATTGCATTGTCATCCAATAGTAACCTGCTCTCAATATTTTCCTTGTCATTGCATGTCCATTGGCATGAGTGACAAAGGATCATTTATGAACTTCTCGCATCAATAGGTCTGCTTCGTATCTATCCCCGCATATGAGAAGTACCATGTCAAAGTTTCTTTTGTAGAGCACATAATCTCTAGCGTAAACCGTATTGGTGTCTGCTTGATTGGATTTTTACCAGGCTTTATTGGTAGCTTTAATTCCACAATTTCTTTGCTCAACCCAGGAATTTCATCGTAGTCCCAAGAAAAGTTTTGTACCCTAATTTTTGACCACTGATATCCCACCCCATTTCAAATAGTAGGATCATCATCATCATTATCATCATCATCATGCATACATCATTTGCTAACCAAAATACTAAAAATATTGTTGCTTGTTGCTTGTGTTCCAAGACAAGAGACTGGTCAAAGGGATACCAAGCAAATTAGGGTTTTGAATCCCACAAAGGAGTTCAAGCATTCTCATATGCTCAAATGATTATTCCAACAAAATCAAAATCCAAGAATGGATCAATTCAAGATCAACAACTTTCAAATTCATCTGGGAAGCAAATTAGGGTTTTGACCTAATTCATTTGGGAAGTTGAATTTTAATCAGGACATGGCTCCATGGCTCAAACTATGATTCAAGGATCTTAAATTCAACATTATAATCCACTCACATCATTTATTTAACGAGAAGATCTTGATTCAATTGAAATCCACAAGATTACAGTTCATCTGGAAAAAGTCAACTATGTAGGTCAACCTTTGACTTTTGAGAAATTTGGTCAACTATGGACTTTTGAAGATCAAAAGCATGAACATATGATTATTCAAGTCATTTGATCCAATAAAACCAATAAAATCAATCAAGAATAAAAAAGTCAACTAAAGTCAAAGTTGGAAAATTCAAAGACTTAGAATTTTTTTAGAATTTTCAATTGTTTTAGTCACAACTTCATGGGCAAGTAACTTCAAATTTCAAGTATGCAACTGAAAAAAATTCCTATATGAAAGTTGTAGATTTTGATCCAATTAGCAACTTTGTCACATATAAAATTTTCCCAAAAAATGAATCATTTAAGAGTTATGGGATCATGAAGTTTCCAACAAAAACTAGAAATTTTCTAAGTGTTTTAACCTAGTTTTTTCTCAACTTTGTGACCACATTTCACCAAGATCCAAAGTGAGTTTGTAAAAACTTCCAAAAAGTGGATTGAAGTATGTAGCAAGGGCTTTCCAAAGAGACCATTAGCATGAAGTTTCAACACTTGAGCCATGAGATATGATTTTGTGAATAAGGCACCATAACACTAATTTTTCAAGCCATGGCCATAGAAAGTTATGAAGCAAAACCAATTCAAATGGAAGAATCTTGAAGTACAGCTCCTATAACTTGTTTGAGGCACCAAATTCAGAAGATTACACTTGCTTTTGGACTATGATCCAAATGTTCTAAGCATTATCCAAGTTCCATGCCATTTGTGTACAAAAGTCACCACTTTCATTTTAGAAAAGCAAAGCTTTATGTACAAAGTCCACTCCTTGAGCCTCTAAATTGTTCCCTCTACACCAAAAGCAATTCAAACACCACAAGTAATCTCTTATGATGCAGAGAAAAGTCATTGCAAGCATGCTTGAACTTGTACTTCACCATGGGAACCATAACTTTCTCTTTTTCTTCACTAACAAGCAAAGTGACACAATTTGGGCATGGGAACTCCAAATGATCTGATTCGTTGACCCACAAACCCTAATTCTTTCCTATAAATAGAGAGCCTTACCTCTTGCATTAAACACACCAAAATTCTCCAAGCCACCCCTCCACTTGAGATTCTCATTTTAGCCATTTGCATTTTGAGAGTCATTTTGAGTTATAGAGATTCTGAGTGTCAAGAAACCTCTCAAATAGTCTCTATACACTTCATTGGAGCTGTAACAACCCTCACTTGAGGCCTATAACCACCTAAACACCAACTTCAATTTCACATACTCCACTTGCACTTAGAATCGAGCAAAGCTATACAACCCACTTTGATCCAAACCACTGAAACATCATTCACCATTGTCACTTGGCTGATTTGTAGTTGAGGTCGAGCAGATCATTCCTGTAACACGCCACTTTCCCCATACGAATATATATATTTATAAATACGTAAATAATCAGAGTAATACAAGTAGGATGTCACATCTTCAGAAACAAATCATAAAACATCTCTTTATTCAATAAATTTCATTAAAACAAAATCCAATAACACAGCGGAATTTAAAACAGTTTATTACTCCTCATGGCACTAAGGCCTCAACAAAATAATTCTTCTCCACTAAACGGGAGGTCCGACAATAAAGTCAAAATCAAGATACGTAACAATTTGACAAAATAATTGAAAGGAAAACAAAACATAGCGCATCCCAACATTCCCGTGTTACGTATCAGAGCGACTCCTAAGACTCGATCAGGTAACACTAGAAAATCCAAGCACTACTCTGGTACTTGGTTATCTGTACTCCCGAAGAAGCACAGATACAACAACAGAAAATGGGTGAGAATTACATTCAATAAATATACGGTGAAATATCACATGTTAAGGAGTAGTATCTACACCACACACAAACCATAATCACAAACGGATTCTCACACCGTCAACCACACGACAACATCAATACATGACATTACAATCAATTAAATGAAATGAAATGCAACTATCAACACTACATGCATGTGGTACCAACAGAGCATAAGCCCCCAACAGTTGCCATTTTATTAGAGGCAATAACAAGGCATAAGCCTTCAACAACGCCAATTCAGGCCAATAACAGGGCATAAGCCCTCAACGACATATGTATGCAATATGGACATCCAATCAACACAAAACAACAACACAAGGCATCAGCCCTCAACTCATTGCCATTAGGCTATCAACTTATTCAACAACACGCAACTATAATTTCATCTCTTATGGTTAATATTCACAATAGTCAACATAATCTTATCACAGCATTTTATGTCCAAATTATAAATTTTATAATCTTCCTATATCGACTTAATTCCTACTAATCAAGATAACTCAGAAAGGTGTTCCTGATACTCAAGAATCGGAAGAAACGTCGCAAAATGGGAAATTCTGTGCACTAACGTAACCATACGCGTACAACTAGAGCATACACGTATACCCCCTTGCCCATACGCGTATCATACGCGTATCACCAAAATCATATTTGCACTAAAACTCTCCCATACGCGTATCACATCCTCATACGCGTATGACCTCTCCCCCATACGCGTACCATACGCATTCCACCAGATGGTTGCACTATGCTGGGATAGGGCTGCGTATCATACGCGTATAGCCCCCCATGGGTTTGTCCCTCATACGCGTATGGCCCCAACCCATACGCGTATCATACGCAAACTGACAGAAAAACTGTCTTTCCAAGTCTGCACTCGCACCAGTTCGTTCTCACTCGTTTTCATCACTTCAAGTCTGCGATTTTAGGTCCAAAACAACATACTTTCACCTATTAACTCACACCTTTCATCTAGATTCATTAACCTGTTATTCTACATCAATTTTACATGATAATAACTCAATTCCTACTCATCAAATTGGACAGTTATACATTCAGATTCAGTTCCTCTTATGAACATAACAACAACTCATCCAACATCCAAATCTATATCATAATTCATCAATTCAAACCAGAATTTTCGTCCAACAATCACACAACATTATCAGTCAAGAAGAATTACATACAATGCAAGCCAATTCATACATCAAGGAAGAAATCAAACTCATCAATCATAAAACCTAAAGAGGAGAAGGAACCCTCACTACCCTCTCATGTTGTAATCACCATTTAAAGAACCCATTCTCCCCCTTTACCTTAGGATTGAGCTTTGATCCTTTAACAATGGTGGAAGTCTTCCTTCTCTCTAGCCCTAGTCTCTTTCTCTGTTTCTACGTTCTTCACAACTTTGCCAAAAGAATTATTCCTTCTAATTTTTCTTTATTTTATTAATCTCTTATTAATCTTTAATTTTGCTAATGGGCTTACCACACACCCTCCCAATTACTAATCACCTACTTGGCCCAAATAATTAATTAACCATTTTACTACACTATAGTTAATTACTAAACTAATATAATAATAATTAAAATAACAGTTTAAGCACCAAATACACCAAATAACTGCGTAATAAAATAAATATCGAAAACGGGGCGTTACAATTCCAGGCGTGTTCAATCCATTCCAAGCATCTCATTAACTTCAGTGAGGTCCAGGCAAGCTATTTGGATCATCAAAGCATCTCTGTAACACCTCTAACAAGGAGTTCGATCCCCCACTTTAGAGGTAAAATTTTAAACTTTGAACTCATAGATAGAGGTTTCATTTTTCATAAAACTCAATACCATTGTGTTTGGAATTGTTCAAGGATCAAAAGCCCTCTGTCTTATTAATTTATTCAAAACGTAGATTGTTTAATTTGATTTTGAAATTTTAGGGTTCATACTCTGTTCTAAAAAATTCATGAGTTTTAGTTTGATTAAATGAACAAATATTACGTGGTTGGATTCGTGTTAGGTTCTGAGTAATTTCCATGTTTGAATCATTAAAATGGTTGAGTTATGGGGAAGATTGATTTTCTGAAATTGATGTTGTTGTGTGTTCAACGAAGAAGATGAAGTTGGTTTTCAAAATTTTCAGACTTGAGTTTATTTTATTTTTTATGATAGGCATATGTTTAATGACTTAATCGTGTAGTTCAATTAGTTGTGTTTTTATCTGAAGCTTGTGCATAGGGGCGTGGGTTCGATCCACCCCTTTTACACTTTTATTTGTTTCATTTCATTTTCACCATTTACCATTTAACTTGACATATTATTTTCTGCTTGGGCCTAATGATCACCACAAGCGCGTGGCCCAGTGGCTATGCTTTTGGCTTGTAACGTGAATTTCATGAGTTCAAACCCTACTAGGGTCAAACCTCATTGTTAGCACTTATTTTATTTCATTTCTTTTAACAACTTTTGTATTTTATTTAAAATAACAAAACAATTTATTTGTGAACCATTTTTTTGCACACTACTCATTTAAGTTTTTTATTTTATGAATATGATTTAAAAATCCAAAATATTATTTATTTTATCATTTAAAAATTAAATCAAAAGCAAGTCTTTTATATGTTAAAAAAATCCAAAAAAAAATCATTTCCTTTTGATATTTTTACCAAGCGAACTCTTGTATATTTTTGTGTGAATCTTTTTAGGACTAGGTTAAAGTCCCCTTGACAATACCATGTTCCTTTAAACCAAATCTCCTTTAGAGTTTGGTATTTTAGTCTATTTAAAATTAGTTAGGTTTAGGTGTGGTTCTAAAACCCTAACTTACTAAAACCCTAATTTGAATCTTTGATCCTTAGCATTCCCATGTTGATATAACTTGTTGCTTTGATTTCTTTCTTTGTCTTTGTACATATACTTGTTGATTTTTATCCTTGTACACTTGTACTTTGTTCATTGTATATATACTTTGTTTACTAACCACATGAATGAGATATTTATCCATCCATCATATTCATTCATACATGAAATAATTCAAAGGTACAAATATCCTTTTATCCCATATCATTTGAGTTTGCATTGATCTCTTTGTTATACTCATTTTTTTACTTTTGTGGCACATGTTATCACACAGACACACACACACACACACACACTTGAGGTATCCATGATTGATTGCTTAAGTTATTGTTGAAATATCCAAAGGAATGAGAATGGTATTGACTAAAATTATCAAGGTACTCAATCTCTTTTCCAATCTCTTTTACTTTGTGCTTAGTATTGTTAAAACTTTGCACCCCACTTGTTTTGAAAATGGTTTTGTATTGTTAAAGCTCATCCAACCCCTTTTAAACTCTAGCCTTATATTGTTAAAGATTGGCTCCTTTTATTAAAACTTGTTAAGTATAGTTAAAACTTAATATTTTAAAAACCCGTTGAGTATTGTTAAAGCTCAACACCCAAAAAGATTTTTGCCACTCGGCCCTTTTATTTTCCTTTTAAGAGGAACTACAAAAGCTTTGACTTCCTTATTGTTAAAGGGGTATGTAGGCCTAAGATGCGATGTCTTATCGAGCTCACTTTTAAAACCTTCTTTTCTCACCCCCCACTCTATTTAAACAAAAACACACAAAGGCATTTTATAATAATAATAACAATATTTTCAAAGAGGTTCCTATGGAGTACCATAGATGTGAGGGGTGCTTAAAACCTTCCCCTTGTATAACAAACCCCCTTACCCAAATCTCTGTTTATTTATTAGTTTTGATTTTAAAAACTTATGTGGATTTTATTCGCTCTTTCTCCCATTTCCTTTGGAAACAATAAAGCGCGGTGACGACTCTGTTTAAAACATATGAGCTAAGTCAATTCAATGGCTTTAGTCTCACAAATTTCACCGTTGCACAAAGTAATTTTTGTAATCTCTTAATAACTGGATCACTTCGATTATGAGTTTAGGTTCAAGATTGGCACTGATGTATGTTGGCCTTCTGTTGGTCCCGTCTCCCAGGTTGATCTTCTCTAGAGGATCTTGTGCCCTCATTTTTATGTTTGGTGTTGTTAGATCCTTCTTGAAACCTAAAGGCTTGTCATCATAGATGTCATCAAGCCTCTGGTCTTTCTTATCCACTTGTTGTGACTTATCCGGTGGCTCTGGTTTAAAGTCAACACCAGGCACTTCAAGGTGAACTTATGTATTGTTGGCTTCAAGGTGTACTTGTTTTGACTTCAAGGCTAATTATACTTCATAATAGTGGTACAAGGAAACATCTATTGTCGAGTAAAAACTCAATCCTCCAACTCTAATAGGTAAAGAAGTCAATCTCATTTGAAGGTCGCCAAAGAAATGACCTCCGCAAACCACGATGTCTTCAACTTCCCTTAGCAAATATTTATCAAACCAAATATTTGCCTCCTTCAAGTGAATCAAATGACAAATTCTTTGGTAAAAAAATAGATAGATGATACCCATGCAAGATCGAAGTAGAAAATCTATATGTGGATTCCTTAATTGTAGAAGAAGATGCATGAATTCAAAAGTCCTTGCACATCTTTTCAAAAGTGTTTCGATAAAACCTCTATCTCGACTAACAATCCCTTCAAATAATTTCATTTTCAACATCTGCCTTCTAATGTCTAAAGAAAAAAATCTTTAAAAATTTATTTCTATAACATAACTAAAAGATCTCAATGTTATGAAAGGTCTAGTCTTAAATTCGCCTTCCAAATGATATCAAAGACTTTAGCCACCTCCGCTAAATCCATGTATAGTGAAAATGAACTTTAGGTTATAAATATCCGGTGAATATTTTTATTTTATAAGTATCAAATATAACTAGAATTTGAGTAGGACTACGGTGGCTTAATGAAATATTGTAAGCTTTTCTCGACTTCTACATTACTCATTTTATCATAAATGATATAATGACACTATATTTTACATATACACCATAATTTTATACTTTAAAATTTACTTTTTCTTTTTTTTTTTAGAGTGAAGTCCCATGTTAGTCCCTCACAAAAATTGTAGAGGTCAGATTAGTCCCTGAGAAAAAAAAAGTCCTTATTAAATCCCTTACAAAATTTAACCAAGCCATGTTAGTCCCTCAAGTAAAATTTTTTTAAAATCGGTTTTTTCTTACTTTTGAACCGTGACTGGACTTCTAATAAAGCCTCATTTTAGTCCCTTACAAAAAAGGAAGAGTCCAAATTAGTCCCTAGGAAAAAAAGTCTATATTTAATCCCTTACAAAATTTAATCAAGCCAAGTCCCTCTTTTAGTATTTTTTTCAAATCAATTTTTTTTAAATTGTGATTGTACTCCTATTTTACGACGGTTGAATTGAAATTATTTATGAAGGGATTGTAGATAAATAATCGCGATACCACGACGTTCTTTTCTTTGTTTGGTTTATTATCAGGCTTATGGGTGGGTGATTATGGTTTTTGTTGTTATGTATTCATGTGTATTAGGTGTCGTTATTGTTTTAGTTGTTAATGATCTTTTAGGAAGGTTTAGTTTTGTTACTAAGGTGATTTAGGATAATTTCTTTCTTTTGTAAATAATACTTGTGCCGAAAATAATACACATGGTATGTTGGAAGAAAATTGGTTTATACCATATCACTTAGGTTTTGATAATAACAAAGTATTTAATGAACAATTAGGTACACTAACATATATTCAAGTGTGCAGGATCATTAGTCAAAGAATTTATCGGACTCTGACTCTGATTGGAACATATGAAGAGAAGCTTGAGACAGATTCTGAAAGATGAGAATATGATTACTCAAATTCTGAATGATAAGATTTTAATGTCTCACATCTAGGGAACCTAGCTTCTTGTGGAAACTTAGACTCTGAAGACAATGTGCAAAGGAACTCAATCTCTGACCCTACTCAATTTCTGAAAGTAGGTCTATCTTGTCAAGTCTAGTCATAGTTTAAAAATACAAAAAAAAATCGTTTGAAAAAATATTAAAAGAGGGACTAACATGACTCAGTTAAATTTTGTAAGGGATTGAATATATACATTTTTTTCTCAGGGACTAATTTGGACTTTCCCTTTTTTGTGAGGGACTAAAACGGATCTTCACTGGTGGTCCAGTCACGGTTCAATAGTAAAAAAAATTCGGTTTGAAAAAAATATTAGTATAGGGACTAACATGACTCGGTTAAATTTTGTAAGGGATTTAATAGGGACTTTTTATTTCTCAGGGACTAATCTGACTTCTACAATTTTTGTGAGGGACTAAAATGAGACTTCACTCTTTTTTTTAATTATATTTACCTGCATTGGGATTTGTGCCACAGTTGAAATAAAATTGAATACATACATTTGAATACATACGGTGTAACTAGAATTGGTTGCCAAATAGTGATTGTCGGTGCTCTTTTACCCAACAATAATTTTCCAATGATGTACCTACTCAATGAGCATATATAAAAAAGAAAGGAGCAAAAGGGAAAATTACAGCATATTTCTTTATGCTTGTGTAAATGACACGGTTGTCCCTACTTCACTTGTCTCATTTGTGAAAAATATCCCCAGATCTCCATCCCTAGTGTTACGTGTTTCTTTTTCTTCCACTTAGGAAACCATGTCTCTATCACAAGTCATGAACATTATACAACAACCTCATTTTGTTAATAAAGAACAACCTCATTTTATTTATTGCCAACATACATCATTATTAGATTCATATGTTCATAACGCTTTCAAGTTAGAGTTTTTTGTTTTGTGTTGTTTTGTTTTGAATTTTGAGGGAGGTACATGTTAGACCTAGCATTTTGTTACCTACTATGTTATGTATTTTTTTTTGTTTTGTTTTACTATTGACAGTGGACCTTATTACTTAAGCAAGTGAATTTAAAGATCAATTTAAAACTTGAATTGGATTCTTAAGGGAATTTACATTGATAGACAGATTTATTCAAGTAAGTTAAGTTTGGAAAACAAGAAACATATTAAAAAAAATATAAATATATATAAGAATAATTTACAAAAAGTGTAAATGGTTATTTTGTTATAGAAATTGAGATACATTTTTCATTAGTTCATTTGAATGAGCTTTAAAATTGAAAATTTTATTAAAATAAATATAGATATCTAGTGAAAACTTATAAAAAAAAAAGAACTTCACAAAATTTGGAGATGAAGTGTTTAATTTAAAGAAAATTAGATTGAAACTAAACTAAATTAATTTTTTGTTCTCTGTATTACATTTTCAACCCTAAGATATAAATCTATCAAAACAATAAAAAAACAATCATATTGAAAGTATTTGCCTATAGTACAACACCATTCTTTGAAATAGATTATAAGAGCAGAAAAATGTTTTAAAGTTGATTTCTTAATGTAATCTCTTCTGTTGTAATTTCATGTTAAAAACGTTAATGTTAGTTAGGAAAGAATGAATATAACTTAACAATGTTAGTTGGTTTATATTTTTTGTGTCAAGTAAAAAGTTTAATATTGTTGTTGTTATTGTTGAGATCTAATGTTTAACGATTCTATTGATTTGTTTATTTTTGTTGTTGTTGTTGTTGAGACCTAATGTTTAATGATTCTATTGATTTTGTTGTTGTTATTGTGATTTAATTTTTAACGATTCTTTTGATTTATTTGTTGTTGTTGTTGTTGTTGATGATGATTCAAAATTTGCCAACAAATTTAATATTTTGCATATTGAAACGAAAGAAAATCAAGATAAAATAATTATTTAAACAAATATTTCACTCGGGTATCAATTCCAACTAGCGGAAAAAGTGACGGGCTTTAAAATTCAAAAAAATGTTGTTGCTAGGAATCGAATCATGACCAGTTTCACTTTTTCCTTCGGTTGGTAATTCAATCGAGAAGAAACCTAGCGCAATTACCATGACACTCTTTGTTACCTCAACCTCCAAAGCGATGTAAAACCCCTTTTCCAATCGAGGTAAAATCACTTATTCATTGTAGTAATTTTTTTATGCGGAGATGAACGAAAACACTTCAAAAACTAAAAAGAGGAACATATCTTTCATCATATAGAGTCTTCGTTCTACCTAGATTACCATAATTCAAAGGTGAAGACAAGGATGAGAGATTGAACCCCTCTCCCCATTTCTGTTGCGCTTCATTGAAATCCATAATTTTGCATTTATTTTTGACATAACTTTTATTCTATAATTCTTTTTTAACGGCACCTTTATATGGAGTAAAGTGATAAGAACGTTTATCGAATGAGCAAGATCAGCCCAATCAATCTGAAGGTCTCATTCTAATTTAAAAAATTGACTTGAATTTTAAAAAAATACAATTATAATAATTAAAAAATGACACATCAAAAATATAATTATATTTTAATAAAAAATATAATTATATAAAATAACGTATAAAAAATGCAATTATTAATTTTTAACTTTTAATAATTTATTTTTTTATATATTGGAATTTATCATAATATTTTTTAATTTTTTTCATTTTTATTATAACATTTTCTTTATATTTAATAATATTACTAATAAAATTAAATCTTCTAAAAATTTAAGTCCTCATAAAATTTGGGTTCCTATAGTGTAGAGCTTGCTCCTCCTAAATAGGGTCGACCCCTAAAGAGTTTTCTTTTTAATTTTCAAGTACTGTCCACTTGCATATTTTCTCCTTTCTTTATTATTTTCATTTAATGAAAAAATAAAATTTATCCCTTAACTAAATTCAGGTTCTCGGGAGAAGACTATTCCTATTCCACTACTAATTCTAGATGAAATCAAATTGTACAACAACCCTACATAGTGGCTAAAAGTAAGGCAATCTTTATATAGTAAAACATATGAACTCACCTACTCATCATAACAAATTCTCCATCTCACACGTGATCGTCTACATTAGCCAAATAAAAAATGTGTTTTTTTTATAAATACTGTAATAATCTCAACAAACACAACACGATGATATCATATAATTTAAATTAACAATATTTTACAATATTTTTATTTTTAATTAATAGCATCAAGAAATAGAATTGACTTCGTTAGCCGACACTAACATAATCCAATAAAGCAGCCATGGAGGCGCAGTTGACGGCTAAAGGCAGCGGCCCCGTATGACGGTGAAGAGCCGCCAAACCGACAACAAAAAGGCCGTGTGCCACTTTTTCTTTTATATTTCTAATTTTTCCAACGTCGAGCCACTTAACTTGCCGTACTTTGCATGATTTACGTGAAAAGAATAAACAAATTGGAATCTTTGAATGGTTTTTAGAAACGAGCATGAGTTGTGATTCGAATTTCTCAGAAAAAAAACCGAAGATTTTGTTACCATGCACATGGACGTGTACAATTTGATTTATATGCTTCATGAAAACTTTGTTATGTTTTCTATGTTTATAATCTTTGGTTAATTCTTCATAAATCTGTCGGAAGAAATTTTAGTTCGTTTTTGCACTAAATACCACCACTAAATGTTGTATAAGAAGGAAATTTTGGTTTGTTTTTCACTAAACACTATAAGAAGGAAATTTTGGTTTATTTTTGCACTAAACATCTATCAATGAAAGTTGCAGTTAGATTTGACTTGGGCTACTAAAAGTTTGAATTTCAAATTCAAAATACACAACATTTTATGAAATGGTGCATTGTATTCACTATTACTACAAAAAAAAGAGACAACACTTTTTTAGCATAGACAGCGCTTAAAAACCTTGCCTAAACTGGAACCGTTGTAGGTAAAGACAACGCTTTTTAAATGTAAAAGCACCGCCTTATGTGCCCTTTAGGCAGCGCTTCACTTTAAAAGTGCTTTCTGTTACACCTTTAGGCAACACTTTTTTCTTGAAAAGCGCTTTCTAATGTCTCACTTTAGATAACACTTTTACAACCGCGATCTAATGTATATTTTAGTTCTCTTTTAGGTCTCTTTAGGCAACGTTTTCCTTAAAATTGCTTTCTATTCTTCACTATAGGCAGCGCTTTCTATTCTCCACTTAGACAATATTTTTTATTTATAAAAAGCGTTGTCTAATGTCTCATTTAGGAAGCATTTATTTGTTAAAAGCATTGTCTTTTGTGCATTGTATCATTAGCTATTTTCTTTTAACAAGTAACATCATATTGGTTACAAACTCAAATGGTTCATTTCTAACCATTTCGTTTTTACAAAAAAAACCATGACCTACAAGCCAAAACAGGGCTTCACCGTAACATACGTGTACAGTTTTGCATCAGTTTGCTAACTACATCCACCATCATATATTAGTACATTTTAATTAATTGCATCTGAGCATACAATAAAAATAGAATGAAATCAGATAAAACAAAAGAGTTATATGGCATATTTTTTTCCCTAATTCACACTCCATCCACCATCACCCAATGATATTTTCATTAGCATCAGTATATCCATACAAGTACATACTTCATTTCTTCTCCATACATCACCTGCATAAGAAAAGAAAACAAGTTCACCAATTAGTACAATATTCAAGTTTATACATGCAGATAAAACTTTATAATTCAACACAACCTTTAATTCAACACATAAGTCTTATAACCTTATAACCATTATAATTCAACACACAAACCTTATAGCCATTATAATTCAACACATAAACATTATAACCATTATAATTCAACACAAACCTCATACGCCAAGAAAGTAATGTTTTTATCAAAATTTGTAAATTCTAAATACCATTAATAATCAATTTTCTTCAAAATTAAAACATCCATCATTATAATATCAACAAATCCACTTCCAAAACCTTAATTTAACTTCTAAAGATTCACCAAACATAATTACAAATTTCATCAACCCTTAATTCACAACAAATTTCATAACCATTCCAATCTAATACATAACATCACAACAACAAAAATATCTAAGAACCATAAACTTCACACAAAAAAAAGAAAGGCAATACATTATATAATTCTCATCTCAAGAATGTATTTACACTGTTAAGAGAAATTATAGAGATACTTTTGATATAGATTAATTATAGGAGATTACAGTTTTATTATAGATTTATTATAGCTTTACTATAGGAGATTTATTACCTAAATAAGCTAATACTGAATTATATATATCTCAAATTGTATTCTTGTAAACACACGAAATATGAAATACATAATTTTTCCAATTCCACTTTCTGCTATTCTGCTAATATGGTATACAGAGCATACGTCATCGATCCCCAAATTTTTTTCTCTTTTTTGCAACATTTGTATATCTATTAGCAAATATGTACAAACTCAATCCTCCCTTATCCTGTTCATTTGTTCATCTCTGCATCATAGAGAAAACTTATATTGTTAAACCCATTACAACCACCTTGACCGGACCAAACTATAATCTCTGGGTCCAAGGAATGAAGAGTTTTCTGATCGGATGCAAGCTTTGGCGCATAGTCACCAGCGATGTCTTCAAGCCAACTCAAGACAAAGATGAATCTGCTACAAAATTTGCGGACCGCCTTGAAGATAGGGATAGTAAAAGTCACCAGATTATCACTTGGCTGCGTAACACGTCTGTACTGTCTATTCACATTTAGTTTAATAACTACGATTCTGCAAAAGAAATTTGGGATTTCTTAAAAAATCGCTATCAAACAACTGGAGCACATTATTATCAGTTATGGACCAGACTTCACAATACCAAGCAAGAACCTGGTCATTCAGCGAATAAATTTCTTGCTCAAATCCAACCAATTTGGCACCAAATATCTCTGGCCAAAATCAGTGAAGACCACCTTCATCTCATTCAAGTCCTCATGGCTCTTCGGCCCGAATATGCATCGAAATCCGCTTCCATCATTGGACCTTACTATTCAATAAATCATTTTTGAAGAAACACGTCTGAACCTAGACAAAACTCCTCAAATGGATGATGCTCTTGCAACTACTCGATTCACACATCAGAAATCGAATCATCATCCATGTAAGAATTGCAATCGCACCGGCCATACATTTTCTAACTGTCCTACTATAGAGTGTAGGTACTGCCATGGTATCGGTCACATTCTTGAACATTGTCCCACGCAACCTCCAAAACAAAATTGTGGCTTCACCAAATCCAAGAATGTTCCAAACTCTGGATCTTCCTCCATCTCTGCTGCTGCCACTGAAGGTTCGACGACCATTACTATGAGTGATATTGAAGCTTTAATCAAATAGGTTATGTCTTCCAACACCTCTACTGCCATGTCTGCTACTCCCGGTAATTCTTGTTAGTTTTTTGATTCTGCATGTAGTAATCATATGACCACTGATATTTAAATCATTACCTGCCGCGACACTTGTTTCATCTCTGCCACCAATTCACACAGCCAGTGGCAATACAATGAATATAACTCATGCCGGTCATGTATCCACCTTAAATCTCACCCTTCCTAACACATATTACATTTCTAACTTGAAACTTAATCTTATTTTCATTGGTCAATTGTGTGAACAAGGATTGAATGTTTACTTTTCTTCCTCTAATGTTCAAGTACATGATCCACAGACGAAGCAGATCATTGGGACGGGTCGCAGGGTGGGTCGGTTATTTGAGCTACAATCTCTTCACCTTCCTAAAGATCATATCTTTGCTGCTACTATGAATTCTCCAATTCATCAATGGCATATTCGACTTGGTCACGCCTCAGCAAGAAAAATTCAACCTCTAATATCTCGTGGGTTATTAGGATCCACAAAGTTTGAGTCTTTTGATTGTTTACATTGTAAACTTGCAAAATAACCTGCATTATCATTTAATCGTAGTGTTTCTATTTCAGATAGTCTTTTTGATTTAATTCATTCAGATATTTGGGGGCCTTCTTCTGTTTCTTCAATAGATGGTTTTCGTTATTTTGTATTGTTTATTGACGATTTTACTCGTTTTACATGGATATATTTTTTGAAAAATCGCTTTGAATTACCGCAAATTTATATTTCTTTTGCTCGTATAGTTAAAATACGATTTTCTTGTGCTATTAAGATTCTTCGCACAAATAATGAAATGGAATACCGTGAATCTTCCTTGCTTCAGTTTCTCAGTCAGCAAGGAACCGTGGTTCAATGTTCATGCCCTCACACCTCCCAATAAAATGGTCGGGTTGAACGAAAAGACCACCACATTCTTGACTCAGTTTGTGCTCTTCTCCTCTCAGTCTTGTGTTCAGAGAAGTTTTGGGGGGAAGCAACTCTTAATGTTGTCTATACAATTAATCGACTTCCCACCATAAATTTTCAAAACTTATCTCCTTTTGAAAAACTATTTGGTAAGTCTCTGGAATATTCCATGCTTAAACCTTTTGGATGTGTCTGTTTTGTTCTCTTGCAGCCTCATGAGCACACAAAATTACAACCACGTGCTCGCTTGTGTTGATTTCTTGGCTATGGCACAGAACACAGAGGATATCGTTGTTGGGATTCAATCTCTAACAAATTACGCATCTCACGTCATGTTACCTTTTGGGAAAACACAATGTTCTCCTCTCTTTCTACATCTCATCATTCTCTTGACACTGACTTGTTTTATTTCACTGATCCCTCAGTTGAGTTGTTTCTAAGTTCTAATGCAGATAACTCTAATAACCTCAATACTCCTCTTCCCTCACCTGCTACTAATGAACTTGTTCCAGATGTTGAGCTCAATACTCTTCCGCCCTCACTTGCTCCTACTGAACCTGTTTCGGATGTTGGTATTGTACCTGCATCTCGCCATTCCACCCGAGTAAGTAATCCACCTACCCGCCTTAATGATTACCATTGTTACTCTTCTATTAAAACTCTTCATGAGCCTTCTTCTTATCGAGAGGCAAGTACTAACCCCATTTGGCAGCAAGCTATGGCTGAAGAAATTCAAGCTTTAGAAAAGACAAATACTTGGGAATTAGTTGATCTTCCTATAGATAAGATTCCTATTGGATGCAAATGGATCTACAAAATTAAAACTCACTCTGATGGAAGTGTAGAACGTTATAAAGCTCGCCTAGTAGCCAAAGTTTACACTCAAGAGTATGGTATAGACTATGAAGAGACATTTTCTCCAGTAGCTCGAATAACATCTGTTCATAGCCTCTTGGCCATTGCTGCAGTTCGTAAATGGAAGCTTTTTCAGATGGATGCCAAAAATGCATTGCTTCACGGCGATTTGATAGAGGAAGTATATATGCACCCTCCTCCAGGATATCATTCTCCCCATAAGGTCTGTAAACTTCAAAAAGCCTTATATGGGTTGAGACAAGCTCCTAAAGCCTGGTTTGCCAAGTTCAGTTATACTCTAACACAATTTGGTTGTCTCTCTAGTCCACATGAATCTGCTCTATTCACTCAAAGAAGTGATAGTGGTATTGTAATTCAGCTTCTTTATGTAAATGATATGATCATAACCGGAGATGACAAGACTGGAATCTCAGCTTTACAACAATATCTCAGTCAACATTTCAAAATGAAAGACCTTGGTTCCCTTAGTTATTTTTTGGGGCTTGAAGTTTCCCAAGACTCAGAAGGCTATTATCTTTCCCAGGCCAAGTATGCTTCTGACTTGCTTTCTCGAGCAAGCATCACAGACTGCAAGATTGAATTGACACCATTGGAAGTAAACTCCAAACTCACACTACTTGACGACACTCCTCTTGAAAATGCCACCTTGTATCGACAACTTGTTGGTAGTCTTGTTTACCTAACTGTCATTCGCCTTGATATTGCATATGTTATCCATAAAGTCAGTCAATTTATGGCTGCCCCTCGGTCATCTCATTTCTCTGCAGTTCTTTGTATCATTCGCTATGTTAAAGGTACTATTTTTCATGGTTTACGCTTCTCTGCTAATTCATCCCTGGTCCTATCTGGATACTCTGGTGAATATTGGGCAGGTGACCCTACCGATCGTCGCTCAACAATAGGGTATTGTTTCTTCTTAGGAAATTCTCTTCTTTCCTGGCGTAGCAAAAAGCAAACAGTTGTTGCCCGATCAAGCAAAGAATTTGAATATCGCGCTCTTGGTGATGCTACTGCTGAGTTATTTTGGTTACGATGGTTGTTAAATGATATGGGCGCTACACAATTTTCTACTACTATGCTTCATTCTGATAATAGAAGTGCTATCCAGATTTCCCATAATGATGTTTTTCATAAGTGCACAAAACACAATGAAATTGATTGTCACCTTGTTTGCCATCATGTTACTAATGGCACCATACGGTTTATTTCTATTCTTTCTATGGACCAAACGGCTGATACCTTCACCAAAACACATAATCTGATGCGCTTCAAAGATTTATTAAGCAAACTCCAGTTGGCATCCACCATACCAACTAGTGTTTGAGGGAGGGTGTTAAGAGAAATTATAGGGATACTTTTTGATATAGATTAATTATACGAGATTACAGTTTTATTAGAGATTTATTATAGCTTTACTATAGGAGATTTACATACCTAAATAAGCTAATACTGAATTGTATATATCTCAAATTGTATTCTTGTAAACACGCAAAATATGGAATACAAAAATTTTCCAATTCCACTTTCTGCTATTCTGCTAATAGACACCATTTCCAGTTGATGTTTCGAGTAAGTAGCACACTTGAATTCATCAAAGTACTACATAATATAACACAATATGATTTTGTTAAAACTAATTATTTAAATGAAATATCTGTTAAATATTAAAATAAATCATAACTTATAAATGCATACCATGTATGGAATCTCTATGTGATCCAAAAGAATAATTTCTTTCATAAACCTCAGTACAAAATAACCATAATCTATACCATTGAGAAGATGAGGACATTACACATATAAAAAAATACGAATATATATCAAGATATATAGTTTAATTTGTTTTATTAAGTAGCATCACTTATATAATCAAAATTGTGAAAATATATCTGCACTTTGATCCATGTAATGTTGTTTGCTTTATACTTTGGTACTTGAACTTTTCTTTGTGGTTGAAATATTTGTATAACTCTAACAAAACATAAACGAATATTTAAAATAATATCACATAAATAAATATACACACGGATATTTAGAATAATCACTTAGGTATCATCCATCTCCTTCATATCTGGATATTTTGTTTGATCCCTTGCCTCTAACAAATCCAAATAATATACTATTTCTCTTATAGAATTAATTGAAACCAACAACTAGTGTCCACAGTGTAGCAACCTGCCCTAAAAATTTAGACTTTTAGAGTCGCCACCTATTCTACCAGGGCGAATAGGAAACCCTACGAAGTTTAGAGATCTGGATAAGTTATTATATTGAGGTCAAGGGAAGGTGTTAGGCACCCTTAACCCTTTCCTAAGGTTTGCATTTAAGGTTTGTAAGAGTATTATGGCAAGGTTTGTGGTTTATGGCTAATGACAGAAAATGAATAGGGTTAAAAGTGAGATTTAAACCTAATTGAGGTTTTGGGGAAGGGGACTCGCCTTGGTTATCCAAGTGCCTACGTACCTCCTTATGGAGGATCAGAGTCAATGTAGTTCGGGGCAGGGTTGTACTCCTTAGAATTAGTATAATTGTGTGAAGGTATTTTGAATTACCTTATCGCAGTTTTGAAATTCGTAGTTTGTAATTTTGTAAGATAAATTGTGTTTTAATATGGCGTGCAACCCTAATTATAATATGTTCCATTAATCGCGATTATCAATAGGTTTGATCACCATAATTAACAAATAAAATAAAGAATTGCTAATTATCCTAATCGATTGATTTGATTATCACCATTAGCAAATAAATGTGTTTTAATATATTATTTGAATTGTTTTGAGAATTGAATTATTTTATTATTAACCATCGCAACCAATTAGTTTGATTAAAACGATTAACAAATTAATGAAGGATTGTTAATTATCCTAATCGATCGATTCGATTATAACCATTAACAAATTGATTGTATTTTAAATGGATTATTAATATGAAGGAAATTAATTATCGTTAATTATCGTAATCAATAGGTTTGATTAAAACAAATAACGAATTTACGAAGATTACTAATCATCGTAACCAATCGAATCGGTTAAAACCCTTAGCAAATAAACCTATTTGAATTATATTATTTAATCAGAAGCAAATATTAATAATCGGAACGATTATTAAATATAATCGAACCAAATATTAATTAATTAAAACCTAATTATTTTAATCACTCAAAACCTAAATTAAAATTATAAAATAAAAAGACCTAAATTCAATTCTAAAATTAGAAAAGAGAGTATAGATAAAATAGTTTATAAAATAAAATAATAAGGATTAAAAAACCTGGGCTTTAATCCTGTGTGGTTGTGTCCTGGAGTATACCATAGGGATGCGCTTCTATGCTCCTTGGATTGGGATCAGCGGATATCCAAGGGCCTGGATATGAAGGTGCGTCACTCCTTTTCTAGGTGCGCTGCATTGGATCTGAAACAATATATGTAGGAACAAGGAGTCGAACCCGCGCCCTTGGGATGACTAGAAAAACTCCCTATCATCTGCGCTGCGTTGTTGTTTTGTCACATAACGCAAACCAGATTAATATAAATGAAATAATAACTTTTAAATTTGAAGATCGCGCGCTTATCCTTCGTCTTCTCCAACTTTATTTTTTTTTGCACCAGGGCTTTAGCTACAGACAAATTCGTGGGTATAGCTTATGGCCACGGTTTTTTAAGCGTAGCTACAGACCTTCCTCATCCAAACCTGCAAATCACCATTAGTAAACAAACAAAACAGTTCAGATCAACTATAAAGAACCTCGTGAACCCATTGGACCTGTCAATTTGCCCTGAAATTGCCTCTAACTGAAACCCCTATCCTAGAGCAAGCGAAACCCTAACAATGGTGTCTCGCATAACCTGTGACAAAACTCTAATTAAATGATTCAGAAACATCCTAGACATGATAACAAGCATAAATACACACTTAAAATTGGTTTATAATGCATGAATACATGAAGTCGATTCCATAAAACACATGAACAAACCGTGAGAGTATGCACACGATTCCAGATGCCCCACGCTTTGCAGATGATTGGAAAAGCTTCCTGGATCTCCAATGATCGTCTCCAAGCCTTCAAAAGCCTCTGAATTTCCTTCAAACTCCAAAACCGATTTGGACTTTTCTTTGAATTTGTTGTGGTGCGTATACGATTTTCTGGCCAGCAAATCCTCCTCGAGTTTGAGAAGGTTACCTACTTATAATAGAATAGTTTAGGGTAAATAAATTGTATCAAATCTCCCTTGAATCAAATATTGAAGTTTGATTGAAACTTGATTTCCAATCTTTCCAAAATTCGCAAAAATTTGATTTTTTTCTTCCCAATTCCCATTAGCACGAAATTAGATCATAAATGTGATATTTGGATCATTGGGATTGATTGAAAAATAAAACCAACACAAATCTTTTGTGTTTTCTTTTAATTATTTGATTTAAATAGTATTTTAAATGAATAAAAATTCAATAAAAATAGAATAAAAATCAAATAATCATGGAATTGAATTTAGATGTTCTTAGTGACTTGGGAACAAGTTTGAATCTCAAAATATTGGGCCCATTTGCAAGGATATCCAATTTGGATCACTTTTGTTTCACATTTTCCCTTCAAAATTGTTCAACTTTGACAAGGCATATCTCCCTCAATATTTAAGATATAGAAGAGTTCTAGAACGTTTTGGAAACCTCAAGATGTCCTCTACATGCCACTTTGGAACATATTTTTCATTTGGAGATTTTATCTTGATGATATTGCTCCTGACAAAAAAGAGCTTTTTGCGATCTTCTAGGAGGACCTGTAATATTTTAACTTATATCTCTTATGCGGAAGCATTTCTTGACCTTGGGCCCAACATCAAAGTTGTAGAGAATTGAATTTCCTTGAGACTAAGCTTTGATTGGGGAAGTTCTGATAAAGCATGCGAGACTTATGGCCAGTCAAAGTACAATTGACTTTTGCTTAGAAACCCTAATTTAGCAACTATAGGTTTTGTTGATTTCTGAGCTTCCCTTGATGAATCATGATCAACCCTTGATCAAATGATGCATATTACTTCAAGATGTTGATGTTGACAAAAAAATTAGGATTTTGGACTATGATTTGACCATAGTTGACTTTTAGGTCAAACTAGTCGACTATTGACTTTCTCAGCTTTTGACTGAGCAATCTTTGAAATTGAAGCTTGAAACTTTTCATGGAGATGATTTGAATCCTAAGAGATCATATGAAGCTTAATTGAGGCCTTGATGCATCCTTTCTCCTTAGTAAATCCAAAACCCTAATTCGAGGACCCTTTGATTAGGAGAGTATGCCTTGAGTTAACCATTTGAGCCTTGAGTCATTGTATGAATTTGAAAGTGAAATGGTATGGGAAAATTTTGGGGTATGACACACAGTAAAATTTTAGATGGAAATTTTCTACACAACGTCCAAAAAAGAAAAATTATAATAAATCAAGTTAGAATGAAAATCTAACCCATGGTCAGTATTATATGGTAAAAGAAACAAATCTTTTGTATCTGAGTTGGCCATAAATGCACCGACTAAGTACTCCTTGATTGAATTTGGATCTTGATCGAATAACTGTGTGTTGATACATGTGGGAGATAAGAAAGATAATCTTTCTATCAATTTCTGCGGGCGCATCAATTTGTCATACAAGAACCTTAAACAAAAAAATAATTAACATTAGACTATTCATTGAAGTGAGTAAATAAATTGTTCAATTAATTAAATAAAGTTGATCGGAGTACCTGATGTATGAATTAATAACACCGAGGCCTAATTCAGAATGATGAAAAATCTGATCTATATCCTCTTTAGCAGTTGTTTCAAAATTAAAAAAAAACAAATATACCTTCCTCCATAGGTATATCACGACTACAACCTTCCATCACGTCTGTTGTTCCTACATATGTTTTAAGACACAACCTAAATAGATAAATATATGTTTTTTTAGGCTCGATCTTTGCAAGATTCTGTTTTTTTAAAACATGTTGCTAAATGCAGGATTCTTATTCCTGCTAAATTGCTGTAACTCTTTAGCATGAATCTAAATATCATATAAGTTAGGTAATGTATAAGATCATTAAGCTTTTGATTTTGAAGGATAAAATTAACATTTCTATGTATATATATATATATATATATATATCAATGTACCTCTTTTTTTGATGCAACTGACTCGTTGTGCCGCATAATCCCCTTATCTTTTAATTTGGATTCTGTAGGAGTCTAACATTACCATGTAAATAAAATGTACATCAATGTAGGAATAACTTACGTGGCTCGTAAAACATTTGAATACTCAAAGGTTCATAATGGTTTTCAACATACCTAATCATCTATGAAAATGAGGTTTGACGACCATGCAACATATGATCCTATTACTTCTCCCACTAATGTTACATCTGAAAAATTGCCAGGTATAGGTAATAGTGCACCCCCCCTCTAAAGCAATATCAATCGATACTTTCAAAAATCCAGGAGGGAGCGGTTTATGGTGAAGTACTTCTCCTAAAGTATTATGCACTTTTTCCTTGCCAACCATGCGATAAGTTGTTGACGATAAAAAGAGATGACAAGGTGAAATTCCCTAAACCAATAATAAATATGAAATTGTTAATGTGTATATATGTCAATTCAAAAATTTGTGCTAATTTAATTTCATAATAATATATAATTACCCAAGGAATTTACTATTGAACATTACAATTGATACTTTCTTTGTCGCTAGTATCTTTAATCCCTGAACCTCGACTTTCTGACATATATCTTTCTTTATCCTTTTCCAATTCACAAACTTTAACTTTTAATTTTTCCAACTCTCCCATCACTTATTTATTTCTAGGACTTGTACTCTTTGGATGCTTATACAAGGTTGTTGGAGTGACCCCAGGTCCCCTAACCCGCATACGACCAGAATACTCAGGAACATTTAATACTTGACTTAGTATGCTCCTGCAATCATGGTCTTCAACTAGAGATAAAGAAAGAGATATATTCTCCTAAAATTCACATGCATATAAAAAAAAGATTAGTGGGGACTAAAAAGCGTAAATATAAGAAAACACATGCAAACTTAGACCATATGCTAAACATCTCAACCTTTTTTGTTATTGAAGCGGGATCTAAATAAAAGTTTGAATAAATATGATCCTTAAACCATGGTATAAAACTTTGATTGTGCTCTCATACTATCCAATTTTCCTTTCTATTTGGATTTAATCCTCGGAGGACATCCTTGTGCATTTCAACATAAAGCTCAACCTCATTGTCATTCTGCAGAACATACAAATGCACTTGCTCCCGTTTTACTCTTGATACTGTCACAATTTTATTTCCAATTAACTTTTTTCCTTCTTTTTTTTTTTCTTTCAAAAATATGAGATTTGGGGAGTCTAATGGGTTGAACATTAGACAAATATTCAATACAAAACTCAATCATTTTTTCAACAATGTACCGTTCAACAATACAACCCTCAGGTCGACTTCAATGTTTCACATATCCTTTTAATATTTTCATATAATGTTCAACAGGGTACATCCATCTCATATTAGCTAGTCCACACCATTGTGTCTCTTTCACAAGATGAATAACCAGATGTACCATTATATCAAAAAATGAGGGAGAAAAATACATTTCAATCTCACACAAAGTAATAACTGTTTCTTTTTGCAATGTTGGTAAGATCTCAAGATTAATCACCTTACTACAAATTAACCTAAAGAAAAAACACAATTTAGTTATGGCGCTTCTTACTTTTTCTGGAAAAATAGAACGTATACCTATTGGCATAAAATGTTCCACTCTAACATGGCAATCATGTGTCTATAAAATCTTTAACTTAAGGTCTTTCACAGACACAAGTCTTCTAATATATGAAGAGTATCCTTCTGGAACTTTAACTTCACTTAGAAACTTACACAATAATTTTTCTCCCTTCTAGATAAGCAAGTGGTAGATATGTTTGTTTTCCCTTTGACTGGGGTCCTAATTCATTTCTTATTCACATCACTATCAAGTCCTTTCTTGCTTTAAGGTCATCCTTAGACTTTCCTTGTATATTGAGTAACGTACCAATAACACTTTCAATTATATTTTTTCAAATATGCATAACATCAAGAAAATGTCTTACATACAACGACTTTCAATATGGCAATTCAAAAACAAAATTGACCTCTTCTTCCACCCATTTTTGACAAGCGTATGTGCAAAAGGATTGCCAAACTGAGTACTCACATCTTTCACCTTTTCAAAAACTTGGTCATCTGTCAATGTAGGTGGAGCTCTACCTTGTTCTGGATTTCCATTGAATGCTTTTCTCCATCCACGGTAGTGATGATTAGGATTTAAAAATCTATGATGACCGAGAAAGACATTCTTCTGATAAAATTCCAATCGCGTCCAATATGTTTTTTCCTCAGAAATAGGACACGACATTGACCTTTAATACTATACCCTGATAGATTCAAGTATGCATGAAAATCATTAATTGTGCCAAATAACATCGCCCTCAAATTGAAACTTTCTTTCCTATATCCATCATAAACCTCCATACCGTTCTCCCACAAAATCTTTAAATCTTCGATTAAAGGTACCAAGTATACGTCTATGTCATTCCCTTGTTGTTTAGGACCAAAAATTAACATAGGTAACATCATGTACTTACGCTTCATGCATAGCCATGGAGGTAGGTTATAAATCATAATAATCACAAGCCATGTGGTATGTGAGATACTTTGAAGACTATGTGGGTTCATTCCATCAATAGATAACTCCGAGTGAAGGTTTCTTGCTTCATCTCCAAAATAAGGATAATCATTATCAGTTTTTGTCTACTGTGGTGAATCTACCGAATGTCGAAAATTTCCTACTATAATTCTTTCATCGGCATGCCAAGTCAAGTGTTTTGCATTGGTTTCACTACGAAACATGCGTCTAAATCTCAGAATTATAGGAAAATTCCATAAGACTTTTGCTGGAGACAAATTTTTCTTATATCGAGAGACACCGCATTTAGGGCCCTAATTTAACCATGCATATTCGTTTCGAAACAAAATGCAATCATTTGGACAAGCATGTATCTTATCATAGCTCATGCGATTTCAACTCAACTGCGTCAATCCGACGCCCATAACAACAACTTAAGCAAGGACATTTGATTCGACTGGGGTCTTTTGGCGTGTTCAACAACAAACTTACCAAATTCTAATACCTCATTCTCGTACTCTTTTGACAATCGATTGGAATACATCGATTTTTTATCCATGGTTTTACTAAGTATGCTAAACAAAAACACTATGATTATTCACGCAACTATAGGAAAAGAACAACTAATTACTTGTAGAGAAGTCAGCAACTTCTGGAACCACATAGTGTAAGATTCTTGGCAACTGTTAGAATTTCACTCTTCACAAGAAAAATCAAAGATGCGGCAGCAACAATGAATCCGGATAGCAACTATACATAAACAAATATAGGCAGCAATTGCATTTGATATTTACCCTCTACTACATATCATCTAGATATCATTAAGAGGAATATTAATCATAGAATACTTTCCATCAATTAAACTTCACCCAAGCAAGCATAGAAAAAAAGATAATCTCAAGTATAACTTGTATTTGTGGTTACGATTTGCAATAAATATAGTATACATAAATGGAAGAAGTCTCAAGTCCTTATTTATGGTTAACGACCAAGTTTTGAAATAGTCACAAAAATCAATGCCCCTTGTCATACAAAAGTTGAGCATTGTGTTAAACATGGCTGAAAAGAGATGCTAAACTGGTTGAATTTTAGAAATATCTCTGGTACCCAAAGTAAAAAACTGCACTTGGACAGAGAGAGAACTTGAATCTGTTTTGTAACTAACTAACTAATCATATATTATACTCCCTCCGTTTTAAAATAAGTGTCGTTCTCACTTTTCAATATAACAATGATTACTATTTTTCCAATTGTGTCCTTTAATTATTATTCTCTACACTATTTTCAACACATTAATAGGGTTAATTTAGTAAAAGTGCTATGTTTTATGAAAACATTATTGTATTTCTTAATCCGTGTGCAAAAACCTTAAACGACACTCTTTTTGAAATGGAGGGAGTAAAATTCCTAAATTACCACCATAAGAATAATAGCCACTAATGACTTGGCTAAACTTAAAAGTAACAAAACAGCAAAATGAGAGGCCTAACTAAAAATAAATGCTATAAACTATGGTAATCCTTAACTATGGCATCTGAAGTAATATAACTTTAAGAGAATAATGGGACTGGGCAGACATTTTCTGAGGCTTGAAATGAAAGGTAAATACAAAAGGCCAAAATATAATATATATATAATAATAAGTAGATTCTTCACATTGGATTATTTAATCCTCATTGAACCTACTAACTCACTGAACCTAATAAAACACATGCCAACAGCCATTAAAGGAGTAAAATGCATGGCAAATATTGTGATGCATCACTAATAGAAAATAATGAAATTGAAACAACAAAAAATAATCTGCCTTCTCATATGAGAGACAGTGGCATTCCAAAACTTATTTGGAGCTATTATGCATTTGGAGCTGTCATACCCCAATTTTTGACCCTAAGATCATACATCATTTGCATATCAATCATCAATCAAGAGTTTCATCTTAAAGCTCTGCTCTCGGTGTTATGCTCACTTCATCTGTAAGAGGGATCATCAAACACCAATGTTTTTCTACTTGTATATGTTTTACTAACAAAAATACCAAAAATATTGCCTCGTGCTTTTGTATGTTTGTGTTTTGTAGGTACCAAGTCAAAGTATCCTTCAAAAAGGGCATTTTTCAACATTTTCACTGTGCAAATCGATTTGCATAAGGTGTAAATCGATTTACACAACTGTTTCTGCACCAGATTTGCTTCTGCCATCAGTGCAAATCGATTTGCATAAGGTGCAAATCGATTTACATAACTGTTTTTTCCCCAGATTTTGCCTTTTTCAGCTATGTAAATAGATTTGCATAAAGTGTAAATCGATTGCACCAACACGAATTTGGAAAAATGAAGGCAAATTTCAGCTTTTTGAAGTGTTGACATCATTTGCAAGCATGGGAAGCATGACTTGGTTCTTACATTTGATTTCCTACATCATCTAATCATATACCCTCATGTGATTGCATCAAGACCATTGGATTTCATTTTTGGCTCCAAATCACTTTTCCAAGCCTAATTCTATTTTCCAATCCTAACTCCAAGCCACAAAATTTCCCAAGCCTAAGTGCTATAAATTGAGGCACTCCCCTCTTCATTTTTCAAGCTTTGATAGCCAAGAAACTTATTGCAAATTCTCTCCTCACCTCTTCCAAACCCATCACTCAAAGCTCTTTCTCTTCCACACAAATTAGTGAGTCACATCTTGAACCTCACTAATTTAGAGCTAAACCTCAACATAAACACTAGTTTTTGCATCAATTGTGAGAGATCAAGGCTTGTGGTTGTGTGTTCTTGAAGAAGATTCAAAGTTTGTGAAGATTTGGTAAAATTCTAGATCCAATCCATAATTCAAGATGTGATCCATTGTTGTTTATGCTTGATGCACCTTTGGTGCTACATTGATGAGATTTGCTTGCTTAATTGATACATTTTCGTGCACAAATTGATCCAAGATCACAAGGTGTTTGGTTTTATGTTTAAACAAGTTTTCTTCTCTTTATTTGCTGTTTTTTTTGAAAACTGTGTTGTGCAAATCGATTTACATCTTGTGCAAATCGATTTACACAACTGAAAACTGCGCAGATTTTGAAAACAGAGTTATGCAAATCGATTTACACTCTGTGCAAATCGATTTACACTGGGCAGAATGCTGATTTTTGTGGTTTTTGACTTGTTTTTGGTTCTAACTCATCTTCTACTCCATTCTTTTGATATTTGCTTTGAATCACAAGTTAGAGGCCTAATTTCTCTCTAATTTCAATGGACTTAGGGCGTCGATAGGATGAGAATCCAAATCCGCAAAATTATGTGATTGAAATTATGGATGAAAGGAGCCTTTAATGTGGTTCCATCTTTTATTTCTTTTTATTTTGGTCGATGAAAGTCTTAATGCCTTGAGAATTCTTATGGATTCTTGGTGAAGACTAGATCACTCACCATTTTTTCTTTTCGTGCGGTATTGCTTTCGGAAAACGATCTACATATCGTTCTTCTCGCATGCATTAGCACATAAAGTTTTGACCGGCCTCGTTGTAGGGTGATTTCTATATAAATCACTTGGCGATCTGCTTAACATAGCGCAATATTTCGTGTCCCGAATAAAAAAGATCAAATATGGAAGAGAATTGTATGCGGTTGATTTAAGACTTGTGGAGGTTTTTATCGTGTAGTCGCTATGATTTTATCAAGCTTCTGATAAACCCCATTGAATTTAAATCCGAGTACATCATTCACTCACCATCGATCTCCTACTAATTTTGATAACATACTTGACAAGTTTCAAGATGGTTATCTTTAACATTTAACAACTAACTTTAATTTCCGCACCTTTACTATACCGCTCTCTATATTACCGCTCTTTATATTTCTCGCTTTATCGCTTTACTTTATCATTTCATCATATTTACTTTCTGTCATTTTTTCTTTGTCCACTTGGACATATGTTTATGCTTCCGTTATTTTTCTTTTGTCCACTTGGACCATACTCTATTTTTTTTGCTAAAACACTAATAAACAATCGAAAATCTAAAAAATACATAAGGCTCTCTTTGGACTATCGGTTACTATCCCTAGCATTTTGGAGATTCGGACTTATGGACCTAGTACCTCTGGACTCATTCTATTACTACCCTGTGATTGTTCTGTCTGTCTGGCATTGTTTTGTTGTATGTTTATGTGTGCAGGTATTTCCTTGAAAGCCCTTGATGGTTAATTCCAAGGCATCGATATAAGGATTTTACCCGAAAACAGCCGTTACTCTGCCCGATTTTCGTCAGAATCTTAATGTGCTTAATGAAAAGTGGTGCTAAGACAATAAGTTCATCTGGATCCCCAAGTGTTAATGTGTTGGTATTGATAAATCCAAAGGATGGGAAAACTACATTGACTCTTAATGTCAAGTGTTGGCTTCTTACTTGGTTAGACCGTTTCTTTCCTTAGCTTTTATTTTACGCAATAGGATAGCCTCTTCATCTCCTCCCATTCTTAAATTTTCAAAATCTTCTCCCTTTTTCCAAAATATTCTTATGTTTGCAATCTTTTCAAAACTTTTTTCTTAAAAATATCCTTTGCCCTTAGTGGCTTTTCTTCAAAAGTTTAGACACCGTTAATTGTCGAAACGAGTGGTTATACCCCACGATTTTGAAATTGATTGATAATAACGAGATCTTTTCCGCGTGAGAGAGCTAGTGGCATACTCGTTGATTTTATCCGAGTTGGCGCCCTTCTTTCATTTGCGATGCAAAGAACTTGTTTGTTCTCATGCTCAAGATCAATGGCTGAGTATTTCTCTCTAACGACAACAAAGTGTTTATTCGTTTTAAGACGTTTTTTCCCTTTAAGCGGAACTACATTAGCTCTGACTTCTCCATTGCACCGAGGAGGTATGTAGGCCCAAAGCTTAACGCTTTGCCGAGCTTATTTTAAAAATAAAACAAACTCTTTTTTAGCGCACACACAACACAGATTTTCAAAAAGGTTCCTGTGGAATACCACAGATATGAGGGGTGCTTAAAACCTTCCCCTCATATAATCAACACCCGTACCTGAGATCTCTTTCTTGTTTTAAAAACAAACTTTGGGTTTTACGTTCTTTTCCCTTTTCCTTTGAAAAAATAAAGCGCGGTGGCGATTTCAAACGGAATATTGATTCGAGTCAATCCCATGGCTTCGATATCAGATTTTCCCCGCTACAGGAGCTGATACATATTATCACGACAATTGCATCAGATTTTATATTGATCCGTTAAGGGACAATAAATCAACATGAATTACCTCTTGCACGACTTATCATAAGTAAGATATATTGTATCGTACTTACCATAAGTAAAACATATAATGAAAAGTTTAAATTTTATGCACTTTATTCAACTTCTCAATGTCCACGGCTGAGCTGCTTGGTATTCAATGGGCAATGGAGGTGGCAAAAGACCTCAAAATTGAGACTGTGATGTTCTACTATGATGCTCTGGACATTGTTGACAGTATTAATGGGGCTGTTCATAATGGAGCTCTTGATTTTATTGTAAACGATTGTAAAGCCTTGCTTTGTAGCTTTAGGGATGCAGCTCTTGTTTTTATTACTAGGAATTTTAATGCAGAGGCTCACCATATGGTGGGTATTGGAAAGGCCTTAGGTTCAAAATCTTGGTTTGGCCATTTTCCTACCTCTGAGGAACTATCTGTACCAGTGGCTTCTTTGGCCTCCTTTTAATCCATATGGTACTTGATTTCAAAAAAAATGTTGAACCTATTTAGTTCGTGAATGGAGTATTGACCAACTAGTGTCCGAGTTCGAAGAATTGAAATTCGAAAGCCATGAAAGTAAAGACATGCCTTCTTGGTTAAGAGAAGAAACAAATGGAAACATAAAGATACTTAGAAACAAGATAAGAAAATTTAATGCATTGTTCGGCATGACGAGATCAGTGTTCGACTATTGATACTGTTCTTCTATCTCATCTAAACATAGAACCAACACTAGTTTTTCTCTGTATCATGGATATATTGATTTTAAATAGTGAAACTTTAGTATCTTCATTTAAAGTTTTACCAACAAAGACGTAGACTGTTCCTTTATCCTCAATCATAATATTAATCTCAACACCAATAACATAAAATTACGCAAAATCTCCTTCTAGAACAAAACCCTCACTGCTCCCAAATTGGAACCAACGGGTCAAGGAAGCCTCAAACCTCACGCATTGGTGAAAACTCGTTTTACAGTTCAAACTCAAAGAAATTGAGAGTCTCGTTAAGCCACCGAAACGAACCCCTCACACGAAATGGCCTTACACATATTTAAACCGAAAAGTGAAATAGAAATATCAACACAAAATTCACCTTAACAATATGGCCATGGAA
Source organism: Vicia villosa (assembly GCF_029867415.1). Taxonomy (NCBI): domain Eukaryota; kingdom Viridiplantae; phylum Streptophyta; class Magnoliopsida; order Fabales; family Fabaceae; genus Vicia; species Vicia villosa. Next base: position 439,050 of record NW_026705011.1, on the reverse strand, counting down.
ATTATAATGGAGAAATAAACAAAAATCTACATTATGCAATATTTCAATTCAGTGAGAAAATTCAAACAAGTTTTCCATATGCCTCAAAGAATCCCCATGCCAAGTTTCAAGCCTTGACTCACAAGTTTGCTCAGTCAACTACTCAGATGGACAACAGCCGACCAATTTGACCTAAAAGTCAACTATGGTCAAATTACATTCAAAACTCCTGATTTTTGGTCAACATCAACATTTTGAAGTAACATTCATCACCTGATCAAGGGTTGATCATGATTCATCAAGGAAAGTTCATAAATCAACAAAACCTAAAGTTTCTAAATTAGGGTTTTGGAATTAAAAGTCAACCCAACTTTGACCAGCCATAACCTTCACATGGTTCATCAGAAATTTCCCAACCAATGCTTATTTTGAAGGAAATTTCATCCTCTACAACTTTGTCTCTCTAAATCGAAGGCCAAAAATGCTTAATTTACGAGATATGAGCCAAAACATTACAGGTCCTTCTAGAAGTTCACAAAAAACTGTTTTTTGTCAAGAGCCATATCTCCAAGATAAAATTCTCAAATGCAAAATATGTTCCAAAGTGGCTTGTAAAGGACATCTTGGGCTTTTCAAAAAGTCCTAGAACACTCTCATAACTTAAAAATTGAAAGATTTATGATTGGTAGAAGTTGGTCATTTTTCAGGAAGAGCATAAAACCCTAATTGATGGATTTGGATTTTCTTCACTAATGGGCTTAAGTTTTGATCTTAAAACGAAATCCTAAGCCTGTCCATGACCCATACATGCATTTCCTTACCTCTCATGACATTTATTTATTTTATTTTGATTTTATTAATTTAAAATCTAAAATAAATCAAAGAAAATCGTATAAGGTGCATGAATCTGATTGGTCACTTAAAAATCTTCTAAATATCATCAAATATCTGATTAGAAGTGAATTGGAAGTGATTGGGGAGAGATTGAACAAAAGTGGCAAGATTTTACAAAAATACAAATCAAATATCCAAGCCCATCATTCACATGGTATCCAAGTTTAATCTTGGCCTAATTCATTTCCTTTATAAAAGGACAATATTATCAAACCTAAAGGGGGATTTTCTGCAGCCAAGAAGACTAGGGTTTGAAGTTGAAAATCATAAGGAAAGGTGCAATATCGAATTTCAAACCCTAGCCGTATTCAAGTAATTCTGAGGAATCAAACGATCTTCTGAGACATCCATGAGTAAGTCCAGGTCCCAAGCAATGTCCAAAGCGAACTGAAACTCATGCTCCACGAACTCAGTTTGCGTAAATCTTATGAGATTGGTGTTTCTTTTTTTATCGTGTTTTTGATCAAACTAACATTGCTAATGGTTCACTAAGATGTTTTAGAACAGGTTTGGATCATTGTTTGCGAGCTTCCATGGCTAGAACTCGATACACCATGGCTAGGGAACAAGCTTTTCTAGCTTCGGTTTCGTGGATATAGGCATTTACAGTCCAAAGGAGACCACCATTGAACTCAGGGGGGCTGGTTTAGGTAATATGGGCGCTTTCTTTGTATAGTTAACATGTTATTTTTGAATTTTGAAGTTGCAGAAAAAACATAGGAAATTCCGCAGGTAAGAAGGTTGAAGACGATGACGTGGGAGGCTTTGAAACGTTGACCACATGTGGCCCATCTTCAATGGCCGATTAGTGCGTTCAGAACTCTCTCTCTCTCTCTCTCTCTCTCTCTCTCTCTCTCTCCACACGCGTGCATTACCACCATTGGCCACTCAACGCAGTTGAACTATCTCTCTCCTTTTCATTGGTAAACATGTGAAGACGTGGGGTCCGGTCTGAATTACTTTTGACTTTTTCCATTAATATCTGTTTTTATATATTATGTTTGTGGATAATCAAATGTCAGCGAATCAAATGCTGCAAGATTGGCAAGTGTATCAGGCGTGCAACTCAAAGAACCTGGGTTCGATCCCAGCGTTCTACATTTATTTTTGAGTATTTTTGTTTGCTAATCTTGTTCACAGACACAACGCTCTTCTCCCATGAATGACTACGGTGCATCCTCAACACAAGCCATTAGATCTCTTGCGAATTTGGATCAGACGGATTAAAGATACAGCCTCACCGTAGGCGCTCAAAGCACTGCCATACCTGATCCATGCACAATGCTTTTTCTCTCCTTCTTCTTTTCACGTAACCTGTTACGTTTTTTTATTATTATTTTTATTTCATTTTTTTTAGTTCCATTAATAATTAATTAGGATTAGGTTAACTAATTAGGATTGTTTTTTTATTATTAGGTTTAATAATTGGAATTGATATTTTTATTTATTTAATTAGGGTCAATTTTAATAATTCTTATTAGTTAAATAAATAGGTTAGGTTTAATTGTCTCTAACTAATTAGTTAAAATTAGGTTTAAGAAAATAGGTTTTTAATTAATTAAGGTTAATTTTAAATAATTAGGGTTTGATTTTAGGTTTAATTTTAATTAATTAATTTTAGGTTTAGCCTTTAACCTCAAAAACCCATAGGTAAATCTTAGAAATTAACCTTAGAAATTATCAATAAAGTAAGAGTTGTCTATTAACTATAGGTTTTTAACCCTTAGGTTCTAACCTTTAGGTTTGTCTAGGTTTTTTAGTCATAAGGTTTTTTAACCTTGATTTTTGTTAAAAGTATATAATTTTCGCGATTTCTCTCCTCATCTCTAATTCTAGTGTATGTCGCATGTCTTTAATTTGTTCGTTTACTTATTTTCTGCCATTTAAACTCTAGAAAATGTGTATAGGCTTGCAAGTTTTTTTTTTTTTGTAATAGTTTAGGTTTATTTTCTGCCTTTATTTTCCGCCTTTTATTTTTCTTTCAACGGGTTTTTGGCTATGTAATCCCCCACCCGAAGCCTTGTAATAGCGTAGGACTTTACTTTCCGCTCTTATATTTCTGCCTTTATTATACTGCGTGGTTAGTAACCTAGGGAGTGATAAGCCTACTAATTGAACCTAGATCACTAATTATAAGATAAATATAACTGAATTGAATCACATGATTGTTGCACCCACACACCTTTAATGGTAACCTCTTTTATGCTGCCTTCGATTAAAAATAGTCAAGTCCCTCGAATACGAGGATACCTAAACGGATGTTGCCCTCAGTTCATAATCATCATCAAAGATCATAAGTCCCTTCGATGATGCCTACAAATATATATGATCTTGTCCCTCGAGGCTGCCTATGATAAAATGATGATTGTCCCTTCGAATGCTAAGGTATCCTCATTGGTTTCCTAAAATGACTATTAGATCCTTCCCTGGGACTTCCTACCCTCTTCATGGTATGGATAGCCTTATGGCGAATGATAATTCTCGATGACCCTTTTCAAATCCAATGAAAAGACTACCTACCCTTCTTATGGTATGGATAGCCCGTTCAAACAAAAGACTTAAAGAACAAGAAAGACAAACTTAGGGTAGGTGGCTCTTAACTGCTTGCTCACATTCAAATCAAACTTTCAAATGCTTTTCACACCTCTTTTCAAATCAATTCAAAAAGGCTACGCTTATTTACAAGCTAAAGTCCTTATTCAAATCTTTTCAATTCACACACGACACTCTTTCAAACCTTCCAAACAAATAAAGTGAGCTAAGCAATTAAGAGCCCATGGATAACCATGGATACAAAGGGTGCTTACACCTTCCCTTTGTATAACCTACCCCTCGAACTCAAGTCTTTTTAAAAGGTCTTTCATGTTATTTTTGCCTTTCCTAATTGGATAAAATAAAATTCGGTGGCGACTCTTGCTATCCGTAACATTTTTTAAAAGTCAGTTCTCCCACCGTATTACAAAGCACTTCCGAGCTTTAGAGCGGTGACCGACTTAAGACGGCAACAGCGAAAGAAGTAAAGCTGAAGGCAGAGGAAGACAACAACGACGAAAGGAGTGAAGTTGAAGGCTTGAGCAAGTGAGCCAGAAGTGAGAAAGATGGAGAGTTTTAATTTTGTTTTATTATTATTATTAGTTTGATGTTTACTTAGTTTTGATTTTTTAAGTATTTCTTTTAGCAGCGCTTTTTTAGGAGAAGAGTTGCCTACTTTATGGCCTATGGAAACGCTTTTATAAAGCGCTTTCTAAAGAACGTCCTTTAGCAACGCTTTCTAAAGTGTGACCTCTAGAACACTTTCTAAAAGCGCTTTCGTATGTATGGCCTTTTGGAACGCTTTTCAGAAGCGCTTTCTAAAGTAAGTCTTTAGCTGCGCTTTTTCTCAATTTAATATATAGTTGGCCTAATTGCAACTTTGGTCCCCTTATTTGTCTTTTTTTTCGATTTTGATCCCTCATTTTTTAAATTTCTATTGAAAAAGGGACAAAAAAGGGACTAATTTTGTAGAAAAAAGCAAAACAGAAGGACAAAAATTGCATTGAAAACATAAAAAGGGGATTAAAATAGTGGTTTTTAAAATATAGAGATCAAAATCAAGCAAAAGACAAAATAAGGGGACTAAAGTTGCAATTAAGCCTATATAGTTTTAATCTTTTTTCTTTTATAGAACTTATAATAGCATTTTTGTTTAAAAGCATTGTCTATGCGGTGCTGCTTAAAACCAGTTGTGACGTAATGATTATTATAGGTGAACCATTTGATATGCTGAAAATGTGTTGTTTCATCAAGTGTTGCAAACTTACGAAACAACACATGCCTAGCCTATAAATACATGATTCTGAATTCAAAAAATCATTCACTCAAAAAATTGTACATCCTCTTCCATATTCCAGAGACACTTTCTTGCATTCGAGTTCTTCCCCAGTCTTGTGCATACTCGATTATAAGGCTGAATTATCATGGGTATTCTTGTTTTCTAACTCTAAGACAATAAGAGAGTGATTGAAATACTTTTAAGGAAAGTGACTTCATTCACGATTCAGCCCTGGATCCGTTTAATTTTGCCGAAATATTTAATTTACACAGTGGCTTCCGACATTGCAGTTTCAAGCATTAAAGTTATAAACTAGGATCTTGTCAATTTGGATCGCTTTAATGGAACCAATTATACCAGATGGAAAGACAAGATGACATTCCTACTGACTGCCCTGAAGTTTCACTATGTCTTGGATCCTAACTTAACACTGATTCCTGAACTAACAGAGAATGACTCTGAAGAACTCAAGAAGGAGCGCATGAAACGTAAGGAGGATGAACTGCTATGTCGTGGACATATTTTGAATACGCTGTTTGATCGTCTCTACGACATGTATACAGATAGTTCTTCTGCAACAGAAATCTGGAAAGTTCCCGAGTTTAAATTCAAGGACGAAGAGGTAGGTACGAAGAAGTTTTTAATTTCTAAATATTTTGATTTTAAATTTAGAGACTCCAAGCCCATTCTTCCTCAAGTGCACGAGATGCAAGCCTTTGTGAATAAAATAAAATCAATGAAAATAGACATCCCTTAGACTTTTTAAGTGGGTGCAATCGTTGCAAAATTACCAACTTCGTTGAAAGGCTATAGAAAGGAATTGTTGCACAGTTCTTAGGACTTCTCTTTGGAGAAAATCGAGAAACATCTTCGAATCGAGGAGGATTCGAAGGAGAGGGAGAAATTAGAATCTCCGAGTCTTTCCAAAGCCAATGTTGTGACCATCAAAGGAAAGAAGAAACATGATGGCATGAAGAGTAATTTAGGACTAGAAAAGGAACATAACAAGTTCAATAATTTTGGCGGTCAAAAGGGTCCGAAAAGCAGATGTTTTGTTTGTGGAAAACTTGGACATTATGCTCGAGATTGCAGGCACAATAAGTCAAAAATCGAGATCAATGCAGTTCATGCAAAGGATGACATAATTGCTATAGTGAGCAAAATTATGGCAATCAAAGGCAATGTTCAAGGTTGGTGGGATGATACATGTGCTACGTGCATGTTTCTTATGACAAGGTTGCATTCAAAACCTATTCTGAGGCAAATGATAGACAAGAAGTACATATGAGAATTGAAGTACATTCTAAAGTTGTTGGAACCAGATCGGTCAAACTCAACTTCAATTCCAAATAGAAAGTCACTCTTGTCAATGTGCTTGATGTCCCCGACATGAATAAGAATCTTGTTAGTGGGGATTTATTGGGAAAACCGAGTACTAAATCTGTTTATGAATCAGCCAAAATTATATTGACCCATAATGGTGTATTTGTTTTAAAAGGATATTCCGCTGAGGGAATGATTAATTATCGACAATATTATTAATGAAATTTCTAATTCTGCTTACATGCTTGAATCCATTTCTTTACGACACAATAGATTATCACATTCTGGTATTAGTTCTATGAAGAGATTAATTAAATCTGGATTGGTTTCTTGTGATATAATTGATTTCACAAAATGTGAATTATGTGTTAAATCAAAGATGATTAAGAAACCTTTCAAAAGTGTTGAAAGAAATACAAATCTACTAGATCATGTAAATTCATATTTGTGCGAATTCAATGGCATGTTAACCCATAGGGGAAATAGATATTTTATTACATTCATCGATGATTCTTCTAGATACACACATGTATATCTCTTAAAGCATAAAGATGATGCTTTTAACGCCTTTAAGATTTATAAAGCAGGAGTGCAAAATCAATTTAGTAGAAATATAAATGTCCTTAGGAGTGATAGGGGCGGTGTATATTTTTCTACTGTATTTGATGCATTTTGTGAAGAACACCGCATAATACATGAATGTTTGGCCCCTCACACACCACAATAAAATGGCATGGCCAAAAGATAGAATCGAACTTATCAAGAAATGATGAATGCCATGTTGTTGCAGTTATAATTACCCCTAAATTTGTGGATTAGGCCTTAATATCTGCCTGCCACATAAATAGCAGAATTCATGTAAAGAAAACCAGTGTTTCTCCATATGAGGCATTGAAAGGAAGACCAACAAATATGGTTACTTTAAAGTGTGGGGGTGCGTGGCTTACTACACAAACATGGATCCTAAAATAATCAAGCTAGATCCTCGAAAGATAAGATGTGCCTTTCTAGGGTATGCACAAAATAGTAAATCATATAGACTTTTAAATTTAGAGTCTAATGTAATTGTAGAATCCCAGGATGTAGTACTTTTTGAAAATCTTCTCTTGTGAATACAACTCGAAGGCACTTCTCGAATCATTGAATTACAACTCGAGCCTCAGATGAGTAAGAGAGTCTAGAGAACAAAGAATCTAGGACCAGACATAATTGATCCTTAATTTATTTCTTTTTATCAGGTTGAAGGAAATTGTTAGAATTTTGTTCAAAGTATTCCGGTCATTCTTCAAGTAGAGGATGATCCTAAAAATTACAAGGAAACAATAACTTCAAGTGACTCCTCTTTTTGGAAGGACGCCATCCAAGATGAAATTGATTTAGTTAAGTCAAACCACACTTAGGTACTTGTTGATTTACCAAAGGGGTCAAGGCCTATTGGATGCAAGTGGGTGTTTAAAAGGTAATACCATAGTGATGGTAGCTTAAATACTTATAAGGCCAGATTAGTGGCAAAAGGATTTGAAAATTCTAATAACACACGCTCAATGTCAAACTGGATGTTATGACATCCACAATTATTCAGCACAGACAGTAATAATAAAACAACATAAAAACAATAAAGAACATACAAAATTGTTTACCCAGTTTGGTTCAAACAACCTACTCTGGGGGCTACCAAGCCAGGGATGAAGTCCACTATCAATAGTATCAATTCAAAGCTAAACTCCCCCGTTTACAACTTCTCACTTAATCACTACCCAATGACCCTTCTACCTAGGTTCTACCTAGATATGGAATATCTCCATTCCACTCCCTCTCAATCACAGCAGTGATTACACATAAACAAATAAACAATTACAGATAGAAGACACTCTTCAAAAACACACCTTGATCTGCTTAAAAGATTCAATCAAGAGACACACACTCGTGCTTAAAAGCTTAGAGTGACATTAAACGAACACAAACTAATTCCAACACAATCAACAAGGACAATTGCTTGGATCACACGAGACAGTTACAGAACAGCAGTTCTTCATAATACACAATCTTCTGTCTGCGTTCCAAAATAGGATTGCAGTCCTTTTTATATGCAGTCTTGGGCCTTGGGCTTTTTAAGAAACAAATTAGGGTTAACAAAGTTATCCTAATTCACACGCCAACTGTCTGTTACACAATATGCTGTCAGTAGGATCTTCTGGACGAAATATGCAGCACTCAATAAAAAGTTTCCTAAACTAATAAAAGGGATAAATCAGGAAATACAATTAATAAACAATAACAGCTCCTGCTATCACACACGGATGTCATGACATCGATCATGACATTCACTACAAAACCTGTATTAGCTTCACACATATGCAACCTGCATAATACAATAATCAACCAGGTATGTTTTACCATTAATGCAGCCAACATGAAAAACACCTTTAGGATTTAGACAAAAGGAAGACATGAATTACTTTGACACATATGCACCAGTAGCAAGGACAACCACAATTATATTTTTGTTGACCTTAGCCCCTTTGAATGATCTTATAGTTCATCAGATGGATGTTAAAAAACATGTTCCTAAATGGAGATCTCAATGAGGAAATCTACATGGAACAACCAAAAGAAGGTGTGTAAGCTTATCAAATCCTTATATGGCCAAAAACAAGCACCAAAACAATGACTTAAAAAATTTGATTATGTGATACTCTCAAATGGATTTATTCCTAATTATTGTGACAAGTGTTTATACACAAAGGTGTACGAAAACACTGTAATATTTCTATGTCTCTATGTTGATGACATGCCAATAATTAACAATGATTTGAATGGAATTTTAGAGACAAAGAGGTTTTTAACTTCCACGTTCAAAATGAAAGATCTTGGACTTGTTGAAACAATTTTATGGATCAAAGTTAAGCAAAATAGTGGGGATTATGAACTTAGTCAAACACATTATATCGAGAAAATGCTTGATAAGTTCAAACACCTAAAATTTATGGAAGTAACCACTCCATTTAATCATGTCTTCAAACTTTAAAAGAACAATGGCTCAATTGGAATATGCAAGTGCACTAGGGTGTCTTATGTACTTAATGCAATATACCAGACCCAACATATCATTTGCAGTTATTAAAATTAGTGGATTTACTAGTAATCCAAGTATGGAACATTAAAAGGAAATCACGGGGATTTTTGGTTATCTACTGACAACCAAAGATCTTGGACTATATTATAGTAGGTTCCCTGCCATACTAGAAGGATATACCGATGCGAGTTGGATATCTAATATTGGATATGATAAATCTACAGCTGGGTGGATATTTAGTCCAGCTGGAGGAGCAATTTCTTGGAAGAGAAAGAAAAAAACAAGCATTACTCTTTCGACCATGGAATCGGACTTCGTGGCTCTCGCCTCTGCTGGTTAAGAAGCAGAGTGGTTGAGGGATATTCTATTGGAAGTTTCATTGTCAAAAGACAATGTTTCAAAGGTAATGATACACTGCAATAGCCAAACCACTTTATCAAGAGAATTCAGCGAGATATATAATGGAAAATCTAGCATATAGGGCTTAGACATTCGTTCGTGAGAAAATTGATTAAGGATGGAATCATTTCACTCACCTATGTATGAGCAAGCTATAATTTTGCTGATCCATTTACTAAGTCAGTGGCCAGAGACTTAGTAAAAACTACCTCGAGAGGTATGGGATTGAAACTCTGTCATACCCCAAAATTTGCCCACCTCATTTCACTTTTCAAGCTCATACCAAAGTTCAAGACTTAAGGACATACTCTCCTAAACAATAACCTTCTAAACTAGGGCTTTGATTTCTCTGAAGAAAATTAATAAATCAAGGTCCCCAATGGATTTCAGATGACTTATGATGTTTCAAAATATCTCCATGACATAATTCAGGCTTCAATTCCAAGGATTGCCTAGTCAATTTCTCAGAAAGTCAACAGTCGACTAGTTTGACCTAAAAGTCAACTGTGGTCAAAGTACAGTCAAAATTCCTGATTTTTTGTCAAAATCCTTATTTTGAAGTATCATTCATCATTTGATCAAGGATTGATCATGATTCATCAAGGAAAGTTCAGATATGGTCTAATGTATGACTCGTTCTAGCATTGTCCAACAGATATGGTCTAATGTACAACTCATTCTGACGTCTTCCATCAGATATGATCCAATGTATGATTCGTTCTGATATTCTTCCTCAGATATGGTCTAATGTACGACTCGTTCTAACATCCTTCAACAGATATGGTCTAATGTACGACTCGTTCTGACACCCTCCAACAGATAAGGTAATGATACACTGCAATAGCCAAACCACTTTATCAAGAGAATTCAGCGAGATATATAATGGAAAATCTAGCATATAGGGCTTAGACATTCGTTCGTGAGAAAATTGATTAAGGATGGAATCATTTCACTCACCTATGTATGAGCAAGCTATAATTTTGCTGATCCATTTACTAAGTCAGTGGCCAGAGACTTAGTAAAAACTACCTCGAGAGGTATGGGATTGAAACTCTGTCATACCCCAAAATTTGCCCACCTCATTTCACTTTTCAAGCTCATACCAAAGTTCAAGACTTAAGGACATACTCTCCTAAACAATGACCTTCTAAACTAGGGCTTTGATTTCTCTGAAGAAAATTAATAAATCAAGGTCCCCAATGGATTTCAGATGACTTATGATGTTTCAAAATATCTCCATGACATAATTCAGGCTTCAATTCCAAGGATTGCCTAGTCAATTTCTCAGAAAGTCAACAGTCGACTAGTTTGACCTAAAAGTCAACTGTGGTCAAAGTACAGTCAAAATTCCTGATTTTTTGTCAAAATCCTTATTTTGAAGTATCATTCATCATTTGATCAAGGATTGATCATGATTCATCAAGGAAAGTTCAGATATGGTCTAATGTATGACTCGTTCTAGCATTGTCCAACAGATATGGTCTAATGTACAACTCGTTCTGACGTCTTCCATCAGATATGATCCAATGTATGATTCGTTCTGATATTCTTCCTTAGATATGGTCTAATGTACGACTCGTTCTAACATCCTTCAACAGATATGGTCTAATGTACGACTCGTTCTGACACCCTCCAACAGATATGATATAATATTCTCCTTCAGATATGGTCTAATGCATAACTCGTTCTGACGTCCTCCATCATATATGGTCTAATGTATGACCCGTTATGGTATTCTATTTCCAAGAATCAAATTCTATCACCATGATCGGTGAAGACACAATCACCTCTTCGAGATCTAATTCAGTTACTACGAACGGTGCTGACACAAAATCTCCAATCTTCAAAGATCTAAATCTATCAGCACGAACGGTGAAGAGACGATCATTTCCTAAGATCTAAATCGGTTACCCCACAAGGTGCCGAGATGATCAACAATCCAAGATCTAAATTCATCAATACAAGTGGTGGAGACGATCATTACAAGATCTAAATTGGTTACCCCACAAGGTACTGAGACGATCGACATTTAAATCAATCTAACAAGTTAGGTTGCATCTTTAAGCCCATCTCCAACAATACTTTGCCTGGATGGCATCTTTAAGCCCATCTCCAACAATACTTTGCCTAGATGGCATCTTTAAGCCCATCTGCATAAAAAGTCCCTGCATCAGCAAGGGCAAATTTCTTGGTATTCTAGTGTTCAATCCTCTTCCACCTTCAGATTCCGACAGGCACACAAGCCAATCTACATCCTCAGGTTTAAGAAGATTGAACAGGGGCAGCTGTCATACCCCAAAATTTGCCCACCTCATTTCACTTTTCAAGCTCATACCAAAGTTCAAGACTTAAGGACATACTCTCCTAAACAATGACCTCCTAAACTAGGGTTTTGATTTCTCTGAAGAAAATTAATAAATCAAGGTTCCCAATGGATTTCAGATGACTTATGATGTTTCAAAATATCTCCATGACAAAATTCAGGCTTCAATTCCAAGGATTGCCTAGTCAATTGCTCAGAAAGTCAACAGTCGACTAGTTTGACCTAAAAGTCAACTGTGGTCAAAGTACAGTCAAAATTCCTGATTTTTTTTCAACATCCATATTTTGAAGTATCATTCATCATTTGATCAAGGATTGATCATGATTCATCAAGGAAAGTTCCGAAATCAACAAAACCTAAAGTTTCTAAATTAGGGTTTTTTTTGACCTAAAGTCAACTGAAATTTGACCAGCCATAACTTTCACATGGAACATCAGAAATTTTCTATCCAAAGCTCAATTTTAAGGAAATTGAATTCTCTACAACTTTTTCTCTCACATGCCAAGTCTAAAAATGCTTCATTTGAGAGATATGGATCAAAAGATTATAGGTCCTTTTTGAAAGTCAACCAAAAGCAGTTTTCTGTCAAAGCCCATATCATCAAGATAAAATCCTCAAATGGAAAAGGATTCCAAAGTGGCTTGTAGAGGACATCTTGAGGTTTCCAAAAAGTCCTAGAACTCCTCCATATCTTAAATAATGAGGGAGATATGCCTTGTCAAAGTTGGACAAATTTAAGTGAAAAATGTGAAACAAAAGTGGTTCAAAGTGGTTCATAACATGTTGACTAACCCTTTCAAGGATCTTGGGGATTTAGGGCGCACAATTTCAAGTGCTCTTATCAAGGACTGAATTCCTATCAAGGGGCAAGAGTATTTATTTTCCTCTGGCCATATGACTTCCAGTTCAGAGACACCGTACCGATCAAGGGGCAAGAGGATTTACTTTCCTCTAGCCATATGCCTTCAAATTCAAAAATACAAGTACCCCGAGTCAGAGGCTATGACCCACTCGATATGGTGAGCTTGATTCTTAAAGAAGGACGTTCAACGATAAAATCCAAAGTTCTTCAAGAAAGCTATAACTACATTTAAATGTCGCAAACTAAACATCCTAAAGATCCTTGAAAACATTGCATGTGCATTCATAACATCGCATAACAGGCTTCTTACAACGGGTCTCTCATCCTCTCTCGCTGTTTATTTTTGCACAAATGGATCTCGAGCAATCAGTCAAAGACCTTCAGGCGCAGAATGCCCAATTCCAAGCTTTGATTCTGAACTTGTCCAAGGGGCAAGACGAGCTGAAAACCCTTTTGACCAAGAAGGAGAAGAAGTCTAGAAGATCTGTGGGTGTCCTTAATATGGGAAGAAGATTTCGAGGCCCACTTAAGAAAGCTGAAGAAGTCAAGGTTTCCGAAGAGGACGACGATGAACAAAAAGACGACGCTAGTGTCAAAACTGATGCGAAAAGTAATCATGACTCCATCAAGCCCTCTGAGGAAGAAGGAGACTACTACTATGAAGACGGACACCCTGACAACAAATACAAGTTGCTAGAAGATTGCATGAAAGCCATGGAACTTCAGAAAGTACCTGGTATGGATTTTGATGAGCTAGGACTCATCTCTGGAGTCGTCATCCCTCCGAAGTTCAAGACTCCAACCTTTGCAAAGTATGACGGAATCTCTTGTCCTAAACAACATTTGAAATCATATGTGAGGAATATTCAACCTCATACTGCCGATAAGAAGTTATGGATTCACTTTTTCCAAGAGAGCTTATCTGGAACTCAACTTGAATGGTACTATCAACTCGAGGGTACCAACATTCATACCTGGGAAGACTTGGCAACCGCTTTCTACAAGCAATACCAATACAACGTTGATCTCGTGCCAACCCGCATGCAACTAAAAAGAATGTTTATGGGTCCTAAAGAAAGTTTCAAGGAATATGCTCAAAAATGGAGAGACCTGGCCGGAAGAGTGCAACCTCCTTTAGCTGATAGGGAATTGGTCGATATGTTCATGAGTACACTAACTGGTCCTTTCTACAGCCACTTACTGGGAAGTTCCTCATCTGGGTTAACCGACCTCATACTGACTGGGGAACGTGTTGAAAGCGGTATCCGAAGCAGTAAAATTCAAGTGGCTACATCTTCTAATACCACAAAGAAGGTGCACAATGAGAGGAATGAATCCAACACTGTCGGAGCACTCCTAGCCTCTAATCAAGTGCTGGTACAACAAAAGGGCAACCAGCGTAAATAAGGCGCACCTAAAAGACAATTCACAAAGATCAATATGACTTTGGCTGGAGCGTTACAACAGTTGCTGAAAGCAGGGTCGATTGCCTTGAAGGATCCTCCTCTGAAGCCTAATACCTCATCTCATCAATATAATCCCAATGCAAGATGCGCTTATCACTCCGACAGCATTGGACATGACACTAATGATTGCTGGCCATTGAAGAACAAGATCCAGGATATGATCGATGCTGGGGAAATTAAGTTCAACCCTCCTGCAACCATGCCTAATCACAACAAGAGTGCTAATACTGTGGATGGCTAGAAGGATGGAATTTAAGATCATTAGTTTTATTTTCATTTGCAAATTTCTATTCTGTTTTTTTAAACATTCAACTTATGATATACATTATCTGTTTTAATAATCATCATTAGTGCATTGCATATGTTTGTCTTGAATAAATTATTTTTCTATCACTCATTTTAAATTGTGTCATTAATTTATGTTTTGTGATGCTCAACTCCTGCTAAGCTATAAGCCTTTTTAGAGAGGATGACGAAAATGATGTCGCAACTTCATATAGTATGCTTTTGAACGGACAATGCTGACGATGTACAGGCATTGTTTCAATTCCTAAACAGTGGAGATATAAGGATGTTAATCCCTCGTCAACCCCTTTGATCCTAAGGTGTAGAGTTTTCTTTCACGTGCAAATTGAAACCTTGATTATAACCTGGGGCAGGGGAGTTACTCAGTTAACTCAATTATGCCAGTTGGTCGTTTACACAAATAGTGATGGATTCTTGTAACCACTAAGTCAAGCAGTCAACAGCTATCAAAAAGAAAAATTGTTAAGTCAAAACCTGTGAAGAATACTTATCAAAAATTGAAACATCCCGCTGACTAATCTCAAAATAAAAAGTTCAGGCAAAAGTTAGGGATAACAAAGTTAAAAAAGAGGTCACTACAAATCCTCGACAAAAGAAAAAATATTACAAAAAAAAAGAGGATGGTTGTCTGTCCGAATAAACTTACTTTAACCATCATCAAATGTCAATGTTACGACTTCAAGCTCTGCTAGCACTTAAATGCAAAGTTAACTGAGCATAGGATCGAAAAACATCACGAAGATTGGGCTGGGTACAAATAAAATTTGAGCCATTATCCTTTGTTTCTTAAACCATGAACCAAGCCACGTTACAACCCTTGAAAGTCCTAACTGAAGCATGGTTAGTTCGAAAGCATACTGTCACCAAAAAGGTATCCTGTCTCCTTAAGGTTTACCACAAATGCTGAGTTAATACTTCGTTTTTACAAACGTCACGATTTTACAAATATCATGCTTTTTACATCTCTTGTTTTAATGTTTTTCAAAAAAAAACTCAAGACAGACATATGCATTGCATCTCATAAATTCATTATTAAACATATTCTGCTACATAATTTCAAAATGTTAGCAATAGGAAGAATCTGCAAAGGGTACATCTAATGACTAAAAGTCATCCCGACACACGAAACCACTTCAGTAATAATAACTTTCACACCTGACTCAATTAGAAGTCAATGAATACAAGGGTCATGACGTGCTTTGTCCAATCAATTTGGGGCAATCGAGTCAAGGTTCCAAGAATCTCTCGAGAATGCCAAACAGTCAGGGGCAAGCACCCAAGTGGGTCCAAAGCTATTTCCCGATCAATCAGGGGCATCATCCTCAGTTATGATTACTAGGGGCAAGTCACCCATAGTATATATCTCAGAAGGTCCTCACAAGGCAAATCTCTTCAAAGTCCTTACTAGCTGGGGCAAAGCTATGCAAGGCCTGTTTTGACACTTCGATCAATACTCATTGGTGTGTCTCAATCAATACAAGTCCAGGAATGGCAGTTACTATAATCATTGGGGCAATGTTCAAGGCATCCATGCCTCCTCACAGCGCCTGTTTCACAGGAGCATATCCCCACAGAGTAGTCCTCAGGAAGCTATCTTCGAATAATCTCTCCTCTAAATCCACCATCTCCATAAAGGTTGGCACTCACAGTTGAGCTGAGTCTGATGGAACATCGGAGATTCAATTCATCGCTCTTATCCCCAATCATGATACATCAAGATCAGCCATTCAAATTGCTTTCATCCCCAAACAGAATTCAAAAGATCCCCAATGGAAAATTTATACTCCATATTCTCCACAACAGCTAGGGATTTATTTTCCCCGCCCAGCACTGCTACAATTTGCTATCGTCATTGACAACATTTGACATACATACATCATTCCTAATCAATCATTACATAATACATACCATGCATCGTGACATTGCATATTTCTAACTTTGCTTTCAGGTTCCATCTCAACAAGCATTCCTCTCAGATATAATCAAGCTGAAGATTCATTCTGACAAGTCTTTTTACATTCCAAAACTTCATCAAATAACTTATCAACTCTAAAAAGTAAACATTCTCTATCAGACATGGTCTAATGTATGACTCGTTCTGGTATTCTCATTCAAATATGGTTTAATGTATGACTCGTTCTGGCATTATCCAACAGATATGGTCTAATGTATGACTCGTTCTGGTATTCTCAGTCAGATATGGTCTAATGTATGACTCGTTCTGGCATTATCCAACAGATGTGGTCTAATGTACGACTCGTTCTGACGTCTTCCATCAGATATGATCCAATGTATGATTCGTTCTGATATTCTTCCTCAGATATGGTCTAATGTACGACTCATTCTGACATCCTTCAACAGATATGGTCTAATGTACGACTCGTTCTGACACCCTCCAACAGATATGATCTAATATTCTCCTTCAGATATGGTCTAATGCATGACTCGTTCTGACGTCCTCCATCATATATGGTCTAATGTATGATCCGTTATGGTATTCTATTTCCAAGAATCTAATTCTATCACCATGAACGGTGAAGACACGATCACCTCTTCGAGATCTAATTCAGTTACTACGAACGGTGCTGACACAAAATCACCAATCTTCAAAGATCTAAATCTATCATCACGAATAGTGAAGAGACGATCATTTCCTAAGATCTAAATCAGTTACCCCACAAGGTGCCGAGATGATCAACAATCCAAGATCTAAATTCATCAATACAAGTGGTGGAGACGATCATTACAAGATCTAAATTGGTTACCCCACAAGGTACTGAGACGATCGACATTCAAATCAATCTAACAAGTTAGGTAGCATCTTTAAGCCCATCTCCAACAATACTTTGCTTGGATGGCATATTTAAGCCCATCTCCAACAATACTTTGCCTAGATGGCATCTTTAAGCCCATCTACGGAGAAAGTCCCTGCATCAGCAAGGGCAAATTTCTTGGTATTCTAGTGTTCAATCCTCTTCCACCTTTAGATTCCGACAAGCACACAAGCCAATCTACATCCTCAGATTTAAGAAGATTGAATAGGGGCAGCTGTCATACCCCAAAATTTGCCCACCTCATTTCACTTTTCAAGCTCATACCAAAGTTCAAGACTTAAGGACATACTCTCCTAAACAATGACCTCCTAAACTAGGGTTTTGATTTCTCTGAAGAAATTTAATAAATCAAGGTTCCCACTGGATTTCACATGACTTATGATGTTTCAAAATATCTCCATGACAAAATTCAGGCTTCAATTCCAAGGATTGCCTAGTCAATTGCTCAGAAAGTCAACAGTCGACTAGTTTGACCTAAAAGTCAACTGTGGTCAAAGTACAGTCAAAATTCCTGATTTTTTGTCAACATCCTTATTTTGAAGTATCAT
The DNA here is from genome assembly GCF_029867415.1 of Vicia villosa. Lineage (NCBI taxonomy): Eukaryota > Viridiplantae > Streptophyta > Magnoliopsida > Fabales > Fabaceae > Vicia > Vicia villosa. The sequence goes on along the minus strand of NW_026705011.1, from coordinate 421,229 downwards.
TCATCATTTGATCAAGGATTGATCATGATTCATCAAGGAAAGTTTCGAAATCAACAAAACCTAAAGTTTCTAAATTAGGGTTTTTTTTACCTAAAGTCTACTGAAATTTGACCAGCCATAACTTTCACATGGAACATCAGAAATTTTCCATCCAAAGCTCAATTTTAAGGAAATTGAATTCTCTACAACTTTTTATCTCACATGCCAAGTCTAAAAATGCTTCATTTGAGAGATATGGATCAAAAGATTATAGGTCCTTTTTGAAAGTCAACCAAAAGCAATTTTCTGTAAAAGCCCATATCATCACGATAAAATCCTCAAATGGAAAAGGATTCCAAAGTGGCTTGTAGAGGACATCTTGAGGTTTCCAAAAAGTCCTAGAACTCCTCCATATCTTAAATATTGAGGGAGATATGCCTTGTCAAAGTTGGACAAATTTAAGTGAAAAATGTGAAACAAAAGTGGTTCAAAATGAGTTTTCTTGCAAATGGGCCCAAGCTTTTAAGATCCAATCTTGATCCTCAAGTTATCCATGACATCCAATCCAATTTCCACGAATTTATCATGAATATTTGATTTTTATTTAAATTTTATTCATTTAAAAGGGGATTTAAATCAAATAAAAGGTGAAAATACAAGAAGATTTGATTTGGCTTTGATTTTCAATCAAACCCAATCAAATAATTAACATATTCTCCACCAAATTTCGTGCAAATAAGATTGGTGAGATTGGATTAAAAATTGAGCAAAATTGGAAAGTTTAGAAACCAAATTTCCAAAGATTGATTAAAAAATATTTTGGCAAGTTTTGTTGACCTAATTTGTTCTAGTATATAAACATAATAGTGCCATATGCATAGGGGACGAAAATTATTGGAGAGAGCAAGAGTTTCCAAATATCAAAAATTCAAAGAAAGTGCAAAAATCATATTTCTTGTTACAAGCATTCTCAAGGCCAAGTAACCATCGCATCTTCTTCCCCAGGTAATACAGAGTAAGTCTACACGCCAGAAAGCATGTAAGGATGCACGAAATTCATGGTTCATGTTTGACATATTCATGTAATTTTCTTGATTTTTGCTTATCCTAATGCCTCGTGTTTTAAGATGCTTTAACGATTGGTTTGAGTTTATAGAATGTATTAGAGAAGGTTTGAACCTTTAAACTTAAGCTTGGAGGCCAAATCCATGAATTGCCATTGTTAGGGCACAAAGGAGGTAAGCATTCGTGTTCCATGTTCCAGGAGGATTTAGCCCACAACGATGCCATATTTGGACTCCTAGCATGTTTTTGAGTGGGACTGGGCTCGATGTCTAATTGTTCAATGCGTTTTATTTAAGTTTTAATGATTGCAGGAAATTGAAGGAAATTTCGCAGGTAACGCGGCAAGTAAATCCGCAGGTATTTCCGCATGTAAGCATGTAGAAGATGATGAACAGTAGCCACACACAAGTGTCTCTTTCTCGTTGGCAAAACAAGCATTCCGTTCCTCTCTCCGTTTCTGATTGGAGGGTCAAAAGATCAAAAATCCTCTCCCTCCTTCTCATTGGATGCTTGCTGTAGACCTCCGTTTTTTATCCCGGGCCATACCTCTGTTCTGGAGAGATACGTGAACTGACTCTTTTTTATCGCTTAATGCTTTCGCATTTTGAAAATTCACAGAGTCGCCACCGACCTTTTATTTTATCCAATTAAGGAAAGGTTTATAAAAGAAACAGAAAAAAGACCTTTAAGAAATTCTGGGTAAGGGGGTAGGTTATACAAAGGGAAGGTGTTAGCACCCTTTGTATCCATGGTTATCCATGGGCTCTTAAGTTTGCTTAGCTCACTTGTTTTTCGATCACTTTTCAATTGCTTTAGAATGCTCATATGTGGTTTCAAATACTTTTGTAAATTGAATTTTGTAATGATCCGTGTGTGGATGTATACAAAATGCTTGTTTATCTTTCGAAAGATGTTTTGAAATGAACGTTAACTTTGTAATAATCCGTGTTTGGATGTATACAAAGTATTGTCTTTTTGAAAGTTTTGTTTTGAAAAACAACAGTGTATGAGAATTTTGTTTGTTTTGATTTGAGCAAGCAAACTAGGAGGTCTACCCTGAGCTGTAAGGTCTTTATCCTATTTCCTTTAAAAATCTATCCTTTCACCGGATATAAACGCAAGGTTCGATTTTGTACTCGAAACAGTAGAATTTTGACTTTGATTTTGAAAAGAATGAGAAGGGATTACCTTAAAAGGTGCAAGTGTGATTGTGTTTGTATTCAGATATTTTATCTTTGAAGTTAGTGATCTAACGGTTCAATTTTATCTTTGACATACACGCAGTTTATATTTGCTGGAAATTAAAATGCGGAAATGTAAAGTGCGGAAAGTAAATCTACGCTATTACATCGATTGTGCAGGAAATGTAAACTAGCCTATTTACATGAATTTGACATCCTATACATTTATCTAGGAATTTAAATTTCAAGAAAAATAAAAGGCATGTTTTTGGATTTTTTATGATCGATTTTAATTATAATTAATGCATGATTAATTAAATTAAAATGAAGAAAAAAGATGAAAATAGATTTAAACCTAGAAATTAAGTTTAAAATATGTACAAAATATTTGTCAATTAATTTTAAAACAAAACTAATTTTTTTGGAATTTTTGAAATTTGATTTGAAATTGATTTAAGCTAATTAAAACATAATTATACAAATAATTATACAAATAATTAAAACTTAAAGATAAAATTATTCAAAATATGTACAAAATTAGTTTATAATATATAAACAATATTTAACATAAAGAACAATTTTTTTTATGATTTTTTGATTGGTTAGAATAATTAAAAGCAAATATATAAATACATACTAATTAATTATGCAAAATATTGGAATTATGAAGAAAAATAAAATATTTTTATTTCAGAAAATAATATATTATTTTAGAAGTCTAAAAATATTTTTTGTATATTTTTTGGATTTTTAAAACTATTTTTAATTAATTTTGTAAAGAAATTAAAATAGAAATAAAATTTAAAAGGATACGATCAGGTGTGGTGGATAAGTGTGGTCTATGGTGTGGTTGCATGATCTGGTGCGTTTGATGGAGTGACTGGATTGATCGTGTGGTCACTGAAACGAGGCACATGGCAAAAGCGTGGATAGCGTAGCACAGGATCCAAAGAATTTGAAAAAGCTGGCGCGCGCATTCTGACCAACCAGAGCTTGCCACGCTTCATCTTCTTCATTTGAAATTTCTGCAACCGTAGGTAAAGCCTTTACCCACGGTTTTTTCCGTCACTAAAGCTCCTGCAAATTGAAAATCACAAGATATGCAATATAAATACCATATGAGACCATGGATCGATTGTAAATGATCCACTGAACACAACCATGGCCTTATTTTCTTTTGATTTTGCCTTAAAAGAAAAACCCCGTTTCGAGGTCATAAAACCCTAAAATGGCACATGTCTCAATCGTCCATGAAAACCTAATTCCAGCTCCAGAAACGACCAGAGCATCAAACCAAACACAAATATGCAATTACATCTTGTTATACATGCATGTATGATTATATTTTGGTGGGTTTCGATTTGAACAAACCGTGGGTTCTAGGCGTGTGTTCTTGAGGTTTCAATGCTTGCAATTGATCTGGACAGGTTCAGTGAAGTTCAAGGAACGTGTTTGAATACTTAGTTTATGTTAAAACAAGCTGGAATTTAAAATTCGAATTTTAAATTTCCTTCAAAATTTCAACTTGATACAAGTGTGTTTACAAGCATAGAATGGTTCTTAATTCGTGTCCCCTTATTACTGAAGCTCTATAGCTCTTATATAGACATTGTAGTGCTTAAAAACTAAGCTAAAAGCATTAAGTGCTTTTGTTGAATTCTTGACTTTTTCAACACTTATGGCTTTGCATTCAAGCTACCATGGCTTGACTTTCAACTCTCCTTCTGCTGTACTTTGGCTTGGGGCAGAGTTTAATTGATTCCCTTGATGAGTCATGCTTAGAAATTAAGCCATCCATTATCCTTCCATTTTTACTTTTTATTTAATCTTAAAATAAGATAAAATCAAGCAAAAAATGAATAAAAATGGTGTGGGCCTTGTCTTGGTCGTGGGAGGCCCATAATAACATGGCAAAGATGTTTGAACCATGAAAATTTGGCCCCATCTGGAAAAAAATGCATTTTTGAGCAATGTTGGTTTTATGCACTTTCCCAAAATTTACCCAACTTCAACAAGGTGTAAATCCCTCAATTTTTGTCATATGAAGGATATCTTGCACTTTTTGGAAACCTCAAAGAGTCCTCTAACCAATGCCTTTGGTCTCATGTCAAAATGATTTTTGATGCTCCTTGTGTGTCCTTTTGAAAAAAGTGTCTTTTTGTTGACTTTGAAAATGACCTGTAATGTCTTTGATCATATTTTTCAAATGGTGAATCCAATGACCATGGGATCAATGGCATTTTAAAGATAATTGAATTTCCTTCAAAATAAGCTTTGGTTTGAATTTTTTGGATGAAGGATGAGAGAGTTATGATCAGTCAAAGTTGAGTTGACTTTTCAGGCAAAAACCCTAATTTTGAATCTTAGGGTTTTGTTGATTTTTGATCTTTCCTTGATGAATTATGATCATCCAATGATCAAATGATGAATCCTTTGACAAAATATGGACTTTGACAAAAAATTTCATTTTTGACTGTCTGTTGACTTTTTTGGTCAAACGGGTCGTCTGTTGACTGTTTGAGCTGCTGACGGTGCGTCTGAGTGAATTGAAGTTTGAAAATTTGTATGATGGTACTTTGAGATATATGGATGTGTATGAAATCCATTTGAGCTCTCAAAAACTTGTTTCTCCTGTAAAAACAAGAAAACCCTAGTCAGGGACTGTTTATGTAGGAGACAGTTAAGCGTACCTGATTTTTGTGCAGTGTTGAGTCTCTGCTAATCGCGTGATATTCAGAAGACTTCTAGAACAAAAATCTTGGAATTTTGAATTGTGAAAGATTGATTTGATTGATGGTACAAAACGCTGAGAATTGTACTGCCAGCAGTTTGGCTGTCAACTGACTGTCCAGGTATTGATGTAGCAGTTAGAGTGAAAAATCAACAGTCAAAGTTAATTTTCTTTTTTGTTGTTTTTGTTTTTATGTGAAAAATGAAAGTTATTTACATGACTTGTTAAAAACACAGACATAATAAATAACTAATATTTACTGTATGCGGGCAAAATTACCGATAATAACCCTGAAAATCATTTAATGCACAGAAAAATGAATATTTGACTGGCAGAAAACACACAAAATATTATCTGAGTAATTAAGCAATACTATGACAAATAGTACAACATTTAATACTGACAGTACAAATATTACATACTATATTGAACAGTACGACGAATAAACGGTACATTTAAGAAATAAGAAATACGGCAAATTTTAAGAATGACGATTGATAACCCATGCTACAAATAGTAACATGTAGATGATTGGGAGCATAAGCATCCCAGGTCCACAGTGTTCCGGGCTATGCAGACAGAAGAAAGACATGATCACCGTAGCAATGGTGATGACCATAAGAAAACACGTTTCCCACCGCTTCGCCATTTTGTCGGGGAAGAAGAAATGATGGATTATGAAGTAGAAATTTGAGAGATGAATTAGAATTTGATGTGAGATTTTATGGAAGAAAATGGGAGGTATTTATAGAATGGAAAGAAGGATAGAGACGTTGGGGAATGATGTGATTCCGTACAAAAGGAAAATTTGAGTGGAAATAAGATTTGAAAGAAAGTGTATGATAGTGTTGGGAAAAAGAGAGATGTAGAGAATAAAGTTAGGATTTGATTTTTGAAAAAGAGATTTGAAAAGATTTTTGAAAATAATGGAATATAGTACAAAAATTAGTGGGAAACAAAAGATAATAATAATCTACTTGTTACCAGTACAGTCTGAGTTTCCTGATTCTGCGCCTGCAAAAAATATTTAACTCTGTACCAATTGTGTCAGTACTATTTATCTGTAAATAAATAAATAGCATGTGTGAAGTAATAAACAGTATTTGGCGTTTGCGTAAGAATAAATTCAACTGCAGGCCAAATTATTGTATAAGAAAAATTCTAAAAACTAAGTATTTCATATGTCAGGATATTTGTTGAAATAAAAATCCATGATTATATGAGACTCTTAATTTCCAGATTGGAGTTTTCTTGAAAAATGATGCGGGAAAATTTTGGGGTATAACAGTTGCCCCTATTCAATCTTCTTAAACCTGAAGAGATTGTCTGAAATCTGAAGGTAGAAGATGATTGAATATTTAGATGCCCTGAAAATTTGCACTTACCTTGATCAGAAGAAATGTTGGAAGTTGCATTTGAATGTCGTCTGCGAAATGTTGTTGGCAGATTGGAACATTACCTGAGATGGGCTTTTAGATGCCACCTGGTAAATGGGTTGAGGGTTTGTTCATCAGAATGAATCCATTGATTATATCTTGATGAAGGATTTGAAAGTCTTTGTGTTGACTGTTTCGAAACCGTCCAAGATTACCGCTTTAAGTCTTGGAAGATAATCGTTACGGAACTTGTCCAAAGTTTTTCCGATTTAGATTTTGGAAGTTGATCATTTTGGAACCGTCTGAGGTATCGCTTTAGATTTGCAATGTTAGATCGTTTTGGAACCGTCTGAGGTATCGCTTTAGATCTGTGATGCTAGATCGTTCTGGAACCGTCTGAGGTATCGCTTTAGATCTTTGATATTAGATCGTTCTGGAACCGTCTGAGGTATCAACTTTAGATCTGTGATGCTAGATCGTTTTGGAACCGTCTGAGGTATCAACTTTAGATCTGTGATGCTAGATCGTTCTGGAACCATCTGAGGTATCAACTTAGATCTGCAATGTCTGTTTTTGAGTTGGTAAGTGATCCGAATGAATCTTCGGCTTGATTATATCTGAGAGAACTATTCATGGAATTCAGGTGAACACTGCATGTGATTGAGAACATCTTTGTTGAAGATATCCGTCTACCTGAAAAATCAAGTTAGTGATATGCAATGTTTATGATGCATGTAAATGTGAGATATTCCCGGAGAAATATGCATGTTATGTTGTGTATGAATATGCGTATGAATATGCGCATGATGCATGATGTATGATGTATGAATATGATGTATGAATGTGAATATGTGATGTATGAATGTGAGATGTCAAGCTTCTATTTGGGAAAATAAATTTCCGCCAGTCATCTGGACATGACTATATTGTGATCGTTGAGGATCTTTTGTCTTGTTTGAGTACCCTCGGCTGGGGAAATTCTTTGAGAACCCTGGTACTCTGTTGAAGGATCTTTGAATATCTCTTGGGAATGAAAGGTAGCTGGAAGTTCTGATGCCCTTTCAAATGGGAATGAGGAAGATGCATAATCCTCCGATGCACTATCTGACCAAGTCCGGGTGCGGGGATCACACCTTCTGAAGATAGTAATCTGGAACAACCCTGCTGGGGGATAAGACTTCTTTTGAAGAGAAAATCTTTTTGAGGAATTTGCTGAGAAATGCGTTTCTCTTGGGAATTTTCTTCTGATGGGATGATGTCCAGATAATTAGGACATTTCCTGAATGCTATTCCTGTTTTTCCTGGTAAACATCAATCATATTTAAATGCACATGTTCATTCAAAATTATCATTGGGACGTTTACGTATTTAAAACAGAAAAAGTGAAAATGGTGATTTTTGAGCCTAAGCTGCATTGATTTTTGAAAAAGAGCCATGATAGGCTGGTTAGCACAGGGAGACAACAATCCTAGAAGTAGGAAACTGTCAGAAAGTTTTGGAAAATATTTATAGAGATAAATAGCTATGTGAAAATGATCCCAGTCAAGTTTCAACTCTGCTATTGCCAATCTGTCTTCGAGCATCTCATCCCTCACTTGTTGGAAGAAAGTGATTGGACTGATCGGTGTCTTTGAGGTGTTGAATCTTGATGGTGAGTAGGCAGCTGAACGGAACATAGTTGTATGCTTCATTCCCTAACTTTTGCCTAGGCTGCCCTTTCAGGTTTTCAGCCTACCGGGATAGTATTTGTTTAGTCTCTAATTTTTGCCTGGACCGCCCTTTCGGGTTTTCAATCCACCGAGACGCTCATTTTTTTTTGTTGCCTAAGTTGCCCTTTCAGGTTTTCAACTTAGTGAGCTGTTTTTTTTCTTTTTAAGAGAAGTATTTTTTGACTATGTCAGCATTCACCGGGTGTGGGAAATCCTCACCATCCATGGTGGTAAGCAACATGGCGCCGCCGGAGAATATTTTCTTGATTATGAATGGTCCCTCGTAGGTGGGAGTCCATTTGCCTCTGGGATCACCTTGTGGTAAGATGATGCGTTTGACAACCAAGCCACCAGTTTGGTATGCTTGACTTTTGACTTTTTTGTTGAAGGCTTTGATCATACGCTTTTGGTATAGCTGACCATGACAAATAACTGCGAGCCTTTTCTCATCAATCAAGTTTATCTGGTCCAACCGTGTTTGAATCCAATCGTCTTCGTCTAGATTGGCTTCTTTCATAATCCTTAGGGAAGGAATCTGAATTTCAATTGGAAGAACTGCCTCCATACCATAGACTAAGGAAAATGGAGTTGCCCTTGTTGAAGTACGCGCAGATGTGAGATAACCATGAAGAGCAAAAGGCAACATCTCATGCCAGTCTTTGTAGGTTACTATCATTTTTTGTATGATTTTCTTGATGTTCTTGTTGGCAGCTTCCACCGCGCCGTTCATCTTTGGTCGATATGGAGAAGAATTATGATGTTTGATCTTGAACTGTGTGCAAAGTTCAGTAATCATTCTGTTGTTTAGATTTGTGCCATTGTCTGTGATAATCCGTTCAGGGATGCCATACCGACAAATGAGATTGTATTTGATGAACCGGGCCACCACATTCTTGGTAACAGAAGCAAACGAAGCTGCTTCTACCCACTTTGTGAAGTAGTCAATAGCGACCAGGATAAAGCGATGTCCGTTGGAGGCAGTAGGTTTGATTTCTCCAATCATATCAATACCCCACATTGCAAAAGGCCAAGGAGCCGTCAGGACGCTTAATGGAACTGGAGGTACATGTACTTTGTCAGCATATATCTGGCATTTGTGACATGTTCGGGAGTGATGATGGCAGTCTGTTTCCATGGTAGACCAGTAATAACCTGCTCTCAGGATCTTTTTAGCCATTGTATGTCCACTGGAATGAGTACCGAAGGCACCATTGTGTATTTCTTCCATGATCTGTTCTGCTTCCTTCTTGTTTACACAGCGAAGTAAAGTCGAGTCATGGTTGCGTTTGTATAGGGTTCCATTGCTTAGAAAGAATTTGGCAGCAAACCTCCTTAGAAACTTTCTGTCATTAATGGATGCCCCTTCAGGGTACTCCTGAGCTTCGAGATATCTTTTTACTTCATGGAACCATGGTTTTTCCTCGGTTCCTTCGGTATCGATCTCATTGCAATAGGATGGTTCATCTTGCCTGTAAATGGTGATCATAGGCGCCTCGTTGTCCCACCTGACTTTGAACATGGAAGACATGGTAGCTAAAGCATCAGCTAGTTGATTTTCCTCGCGTGGGATGTGTTCGAAAGTGATTTCTTCGAAGTAAAGAATCAAACTCAGCACATATTCTTTGTAAGGAATTAGATTCGGGTGCTTCGTGTCCCATTCGCGTGCAATATTGACACCAATCCCCGGCAACGGCGCCAATTTGTTGAAAGTATTTGTGGGTAAATATTTTCTGTAATATATCGTATCCACAGGGATTGGTTAATATCACGGCCGTTCTATAGTTGTTTATTTTGAGTTAGGAAATTTGGTTTGGTTTGTTTTATACTTCTAATAATATCAAAAGCAAATAATAAAATAAAAGTAAGTAAAGGACTTTGTGTTAACAAATAAAGAAAGATGTTGAGCCTTTAGGGTTCATCAACCTAATCCTATACAATTATCAATTAATTCCCAATAGAACAATCCTTTGAATCACTATCTTCACTTATCCTCAAATAAGATTCCATGTCTGCAAATCAAATTAGATAAACTTTTACCGGTATGAGATTCGATCTCTCCAAATATCAATATCGATAATAGTGATTAAGAACGATAATTATGAAAACCCAATTCCAATTCCATCTCTGCAAATTGCAATTGAATCAATATAGTAACCTAGGGCAAAAGTTAAATCCTTTCTTTCGATCAAAGATTCAACGATAATTTAAGAATAAAAACAAGGTTTCTTATTGATAATGAATTCAAATAATTGTTCACAGGAATTAATCAATGGTAATGTATAATCATAGGTTAACTACTACCTTAGACTCAACAAGAGGGATTTAGCTCTCCATAGACATGAAGAACACACAAGAATTAATGGAGGGATTCATCTTCATCAATGGAATGTCTTCGATTGGTAAAGAATTGGCCTTCAATTGTTATTCTTGGCTGCAATCTCAGAATGCTCTCCTAATTTCGCTCTTCACAAAGTTCTCTAACCACCTTTTCTCTCTTGGAAGCTAGGGCTTTTAACCAGAATTTTTGGGCTTTTAACGCCGAGGCCGCGGCGCGGCAACGGGCTGGCGCGGCGCGCCCCTCAAACAGAGATGTTTTCGCGGCGCAAGGAAGAACTCTCGCGGCGCGACCTTTGCAGAAACCAACTTTTTCCTTTGCCTTTGAGACTTCAAGCTCTCTATCCTCCTCATGTTCTTCTTAAGTTCCAATTTATCTCAAAACCTGCAACAATAACACCCACAAGTGATTCGATTTGCTTTATACATGAACTAAACTTATTCAGTTCAATTCTTCATAAAAACCTATGGATTCATCACATTTTGCATTGGTTTGGAGACTAAATCACTTCTATTAACACCTGAATTTACCATTAATTTACTCCTAACAAACTCTCCCCAACTTAGAGTTTTGTTTGTCCCTAAACAAAATTACTTACCTCCAGCAAAGTTTACCGACAATCAAGCAACAAGTTTTTCAAAAAGTTTTTCTCAAGTGGTTCAATCCAGTAATCAAGTCAAATACTCTTCTTCTACCTGCAAACTCAGAACATCCACATGAAACAAACGTTGAAAGCAAATTACCTCCAGAAGTTCAAAACACTACACAATTGTAATTGAATCAGCACTAATCACTCTCATCAAAAAGTATGATGAATAAAAGAGGGGTTAAACACTCATCCAAACAATTAAATCAACAAAGATCCATATCATACGTTCACCAAATTGCTCGCATTAAGTCTTGTGGAATCTGAGAATCAGAAGGTCTTTCTATGGTTGTAATGTGGTTTAGATTCAAAGAAAAGAAGATAATCAAGGGTTGTTCCTAATATAGGGAAGCATCCAATTCATAGCTTATTTCTTTTTCTCTAAAACTCTACTTCCTTTACCTGTCCATCTTTTTTCATTCATTCGTAGCTTGATTCTTCTTTTTCACTTTTTTTTTTCAACAATCTTTATATTCAAACGTTGTTACTTCTTTTTTTTTTTTTTTCAAGCTACGACTTCTTTTATCTTTCACCGATTACCATAAGTACTTACTCTTCTTTTGAATGTGACTCTCCCCAACTTGGAGATCAACCTGTATTCAGATTATATGAATGCTCCCCTACTTTCTAAAAAGGTCAAAGAGAAAACACATCACCAAATTTTATGGTTGATGGTCCAAAACAAAACTTTTTATTGAGATCAAAACTCACCAGGTATTTTCCTTGGTGCATATTATGATGCTTATCTTGACCTCAGGCTCAAAGCATGGTTAGCAACGGATCACACTCTCACAGAAGCAAATAAGTTTTTTCATTGGAATAGGCTAAAAGAACTCTCAGATTCAAACAAGTGCCTAAATCACTTTCACAGATTTCCACAAACGATGCAACAAACGGTTTAGCATGATACAAACACGTCAAAACAATTGATGGTCTCCTGCATATAGTAAACAATGGAAAGCTTTCCTCACAATGGTTAAGGCTAAGCTGATCCAATAAACAATGTACCATAAAGAACTTCTGACAGTATTTACTAACACCTTAAGTTTCATTGCACACATTAAGAGTTTGAGTTCAAAAATTCATACCTGCTTTGTTACTTATTGAAATAGAAAGTGAAACTGAAAAATTTTGAACATTCACTTCCTACCACTTTTCATACATGTTGCTTCCTTGTTGATACTTCGCTTGAGATTCCCGTTTTGTTATGGGACTACTTACTCTAACTGGGAGTACATAATTAAATAAAAAAAACAGAAAATTTGAACAATTCAAAAATAAATAGCTCCACCCCCCAAACTTGAACTAAACATTGACCTCAATGTTTCGTAACAAGTCCGAGAGGGTGACTTACAGAGAGTAACGCAATATCAATTGCTGCCTCCTAGCTTTCACCAGACGGGTTCCCTGATTATTTCCTGAAATAAAATCAAACAAAATAAGACAAAACATTAAAAGTGTGGGTTACCTCCCACAAAGTGCTTCGTTTAACGTCGCATGGCTCGACGGTCCATTACCCCTTTTTTTGCTTTATGGAGGGTGTTTCCCTTTCCAAAACTCGTTACTCTGCACTTTCATAACCACAAACTCATGAAGATGAAAAGCATGGATAGCTTTTCTCTTCACTTTACCTCCCCCATTCTTATCACTTTCCTTAGCCTTCTTAGGACTTTTGACAGCTTCATAATTTGGTTCCATTGGAGAAGATATGTTAGAAATTTTTTCTTGGAAATTTTTGAGATTTTTGTCTTCTTGTTCACCTTCCGGCGTACCAGTTGAAGTTTTCTCATTTACACCTGCCCTATGTTTCTTGACTCCCAACATCTTCAAGGTTACTTCTTCATCAAATGATTTTAGCGTTAGCGTCCCTTTTTCAATGTCAAAATTACAGCGTCCTATCGACAAAAAGGGTCTCCCAAGAAGGATCGGAGTTTCTTCATCTTCCGGAATGTCCATGATGTGGAAGTCAACAGGGAAAACAAACTTATCAACTTCTACTAGTACATCTTCCGCTACCCCATACGATTTCTTAATAGTGTGAACGGCGAACCGTAATTGCGACTTACTTTCACTGATCTTGTCTAATTCAAGCCTTTTGAAAATGGATAAAGGCATTAAACTCACACTAGAGCCAGAATCGAGAAGTACCTTTTTAAATGATATATTCTTGATAGTGCATGGTATCGCCACCGCCCCAGGGTCTTTTCTCTTAATTGGGATCTTTCTTGCTGCAGCGACTATACTACACTTCTCGATTGCAATTTTTGGTTCTCCTTCTAGTGATCTTTTTTTCGCCGACACCTCTTTCATAAATTTCTTATACACAGGCACGTGCTCCAGTGCTTCAAAGAAAGGTAGATTCACTTCTAACTTTTTGAACAAGGCCGTAAACTTTCGAAAGTCTTTCTCTTTTGAATCCTTCTTTGTCACTCGCAAAGAGGGAGGTGGTTTAATCACCTGTTCAACATCTTTCTTATTTTTTTCTTCAACTGGTTTCATTGGTGGTATTACAACTTCTGGCTCTTTTGGGTTCTCTCTTATTTCCAGATCTACCTCCATCACCATAGGGTCACCTATTTCCTCTTTCTCTTTTTCCGATTCTAAACCCTTTTGACTCCTTGTTGTAACAGCATTAATTTTCTCTTGGCCTTGCGGGCTTTTCACAGTTGAGTTTTGACAGGCTCCTTGTGCCTGTAGAGTGAGCTGATGTGTTATTTGACCCACTTGAGTCTGCAGATTTTTAATTGCAGCTTCCTGGTTCTTCTGATTTATCACTGATGTTTGAATGAACTGATTCACGGTCTCCTCCAACTTGGATTGTCCTCCTTGCTGTTGTTGCGGTGGTTGAGTGTATGGTTGGAAGGCTTGTTGTTGATACCCTTGATTCGGTGGCCTTTGTTGGTACCCTTGATTGTTATATCTTGGCGGATAGCCTTGTTGGTATGGCTGATTTTGATATTGATTCGGCCTTTGTCCTTGGTTATTATTCATGTAATTCACTTCTTCTTCTTGCACTGGTGGGCAGAATCCTGTTTGATGATCTCCCTTGCACAATTCGCACTTAGCAACTTGATATGAATTGGATACCCCGTTCAGCTCCTTGATTTGTTGTGGTAATTTAGACATTTGTTGTGTCAAAAGTTCCCCTTGTGAAGTTAACAATTTGTTCTGAGCAAGTAGAGCATCACTGTTGTTCAACTCTAACATTCCGGGTTTCTTCTCTCTTACTGTTCGATCATGATTGCCTTGACGATCATTTAGAGCCATTCGCTCTATTATCTGAGTAGCTTCTTCAGGTGTTTTGGACATGAGAGAACCACCAGCTGTGGCGTCCAAAAGTGTCTTGTTTGTAGCTGTGAGACCGTTACGGAACATATGGATTTGATCAACGTCTGAAAAACCGTGTCCTTTGCACTTTCTCAACATAGCTTTATACCTTTCCCATGCTTCATTCAAAGATTCATTACTACCTTGAGAGCATACTGCTATTGCTGTTTTTGCTTCAAAGAATCGGTTTTGAGAGTAAAACCTTTCTAGAAATTTTTCTTCCAATGTGTTCCAATTAGTCATCACTGCTTCTGGTTGATCCAGGTACCAATCTTTTGCCTTAGATAACAAAGAATGTGGGAACAACCTCTTAAATAATGCTTCCTCATCAGCTTGAGCGACACCCGTAGTACCCGCTAACTCATAGAATCGAGTAAGATGCGTGTACGGGTCTTCATGGTCCAATCCGGCGAAAGGACTTGCACAAATCAATTGTATGATACCGGTCTTCAGTTCTGTCGGTCGCCCGTTGGCGGCAGTTCTAGCGAACTGAGGATTGAGTCTTGGACTATTAGCACATGGACCATTAGCTGCCATGTTGCCAACAGTAGGTTGTATAATAACTTCCGGTTCTTCCTCCGTGAATAGTTCGTGAAAGAAGAATCCTTCTTGCGACTCGTCAATAGTTTCAAGTTGTTGTGACGATGTCGCAGTTGCGTTGTCTCTTGTTCTTGCTATGTTTGCTCTTCTTCGTGCTTTGCTCTTTAGCCTCCTAGCGGTCCTTTCGATCTCGGGATCAAAAAGAAGTTGGTCACTGGGAACTTTGCTGCGCATACACGAATTTCTGCACAAACTAACAAACACGTGAAACAACCAAATCGAGAAAATAAAAATTAAAACTCAAAATAAGAACTATTGCAATGCGTGCAATATTGACACCAATCCCCGGCAACGGCGCCAATTTGTTGAAAGTATTTGTGGGTAAATATTTTCTGTAATATATCGTATCCACAGGGATTGGTTAATATCACTGCCGTTCTATAGTTGTTTATTTTGAGTTAGGAAATTTGGTTTGGTTTGTTTTATACTTCTAATAATATCAAAAGCAAATAATAAAATAAAAGTAAGTAAAGGACTTTGTGTTAACAAATAAAGAAAGATGTTGAGCCTTTAGGGTTCATCAACCTAATCCTATACAATTATCAATTAATTCCCAATAGAACAATCCTTTGAATCACTATCTTCACTTATCCTCAAATAAGATTCCATGTCTGCAAATCAAATTAGATAAACTTTTACCGGTATGAGATTCGATCTCTCCAAATATCAATATCGATAATAGTGATTAAGAACGATAATTATGAAAACCCAATTCCAATTCCATCTCTGCAAATTGCAATTGAATCAATATAGTAACCTAGGGCAAAAGTTAAATCCTTTCTTTCGATCAAAGATTCAACGATAATTTAAGAATAAAAACAAGGTTTCTTATTGATAATGAATTCAAATAATTGTTCACAGGAATTAATCAATGGTAATGTATAATCATAGGTTAACTACTACCTTAGACTCAACAAGAGGGATTTAGCTCTCCATAGACATGAAGAACACACAAGAATTAATGGAGGGATTCATCTTCATCAATGGAATGTCTTCGATTGGTAAAGAATTGGCCTTCAATTGTTATTCTTGGCTGCAATCTCAGAATGCTCTCCTAATTTCGCTCTTCACAAAGTTCTCTAACCACCTTTTCTCTCTTGGAAGATAGGGCTTTTAACCAGAATTTTTGGGCTTTTAACGCCGAGGCCGCGGCGCGGCAACGGGCTGGCGCGGCGCGCCCCTCAAACAGAGATGTTTTCGCGGCGCAAGGAAGAACTCTCGCGGCGCGACCTTTGCAGAAACCAACTTTTTCCTTTGCCTTTGAGACTTCAAGCTCTCTATCCTCCTCATGTTCTTCTTAAGTTCCAATTTAGCTCAAAACCTGCAACAATAACACCCACAAGTGATTCGATTTGCTTTATACATGAACTAAACTTATTCAGTTCAATTCTTCATAAAAACCTATGGATTCATCACATTTTGCATTGGTTTGGAGACTAAATCACTTCTATTAACACCTGAATTTACCATTAATTTACTCCTAACAGTATTCGGCTATATTGTTAGTGCAATTGAAGCATAATCTGGCAGTAAATGGTGTGTAACTTCCTGCGGGGGAAATGATCACAACTCCGATGCCATTGCCAAGTGCATTAGAAGCTCCATCAAAAACCATAGTCCACCGGGATCCTGGCTCGGGTCCTTCTTCTGGCCCTGATTGTTTGTAGTCATTGACTAGCATAATGTCTTCGTCTGGGAAGTCAAAGTTCAATGCTTGATAATCATCCACTGCCTGATGAGCCAGATGATCAGCTACCACACTTCCTTTGATTGATTTTTGTGAAGTGCATTGAATGTCATATTCTGTTAAGATCATTTGCCATCTCGCTATTCTTCCAGAGAGAGCAGGTTTTTCGAACACGTATTTGATGGGATCCATCTTGGAGATTAGGAAAGTGGTGTGATTTAGCATGTACTGTCTTAGCCGGCGAGCTGCCCAAGCTAAGGCACAACAAGTTTTTTCGAGTAGTGAGTATCTTGTTTCACAATCGGTAAACTTTTTGCTAAGATAGTAGATTGCGTGCTCCTTTCGGCCGGATTCGTCATGTTGTCCTAGTACACACCCCATTGAGTCTTCTAACACAGTTAGGTACATTATCAGAGGTCTGCCTTCCACAGGTGGCAACAAGATTGGAGGTTTTTGGAGATATTCTTTGATTTTGTCAAAGGCTAACTGGCATTTGTCATTCCATCTTTCCACTTGATCTTTCTTCAACAGTTTGAAGATCGGCACACAAGTAGTAGTCATGTGGGCAATAAATCGGGCGATGTAATTTAAACGTCCCAAGAATCCTCTGACTTGTTTCTCGGTACGAGGTATAGGCATTTCTTGAATGGCTTTAACCTTGGCGGGATCAACCTCAATACCTTTGCTGCTGACGATGAAACCTAAGAGTTTGCCGGATCTTACTCCAAAGGTACACTTATTTGGGTTCAGTCGCAACTTGTATTTCTAGAGTCTATCAAACAACTTGTGTAAATGACCCAAATGTTCTTCCTCGGTGTTGGATTTTGCAATCATGTCATCGACATACACCTCTATTTCTTGATGAATCATATCATGAAATAGTGCTACCATTGCACGTTGATAGGTTGCTCCTGCGTTTTTCAGACCAAAGGGCATTACTTTGTAACAAAAGGTTCCCCAGGGTGTTGTGAAGGTTGTTTTTTCCATGTCTTCGGGTGCCATCTTGATTTGATTGTACCCTGAGAATCCGTCCATAAAGGAGAATACCTTGCATTGTACGGTATTGTCAACCAGTACATCGATGTGTGGTAAAGGGAAATCATCTTTGGGGCTTGCCCGGTTCAGATCTCTGTAGTCCACGCACATTCTGACTTTCCCGTCTTTTTTAGGTACAGGGACGATGTTAGCTATCCAAGGAGGATAACTTACAACTTTTAGGAATCCGGCATCGAACTGTTTTTCAACCTCGTCTTTGATCTTTTTTGACATATCAGGCCTACTCCTTCGTAGTTTCTGTTTGACTGGAGTGCTACCTTCTTTGAATGGCAGGCGATGAACTACGATGTCCGTGTCAAGGCCTGGCATATCTTCATAGGACCAGGCGAATATCTCGACGTAGTCTCGCAGCATTTGAATCAGTCTTTGCTTGACGCTGTGTTCTAAATCAGCCCCTATTTTGACTTCTTTCTTTTCTTTGCTGCCCAAGTTGATGACCTCAATTGGCTCCTCGTGAGGCTGTATGGCCTTGTCTTCTTGTTCTAGCAGCCTTGCAAGTTCTCTTGGCACTTCACAATCTTCCTCACTTTCGTCCTCAGTTTGGTAGATCGGACTTTCAAAGTCATGACGGGCAATAGCAGAATCGTTGTTGACTGGATCCAGAGTGTATGTGAATCTGCATGTTAATTATGTGAGTGTGTGTGAAGAAAAAACATAGCTATTTGAAAGCGAAGAAAGAAGGAAAAAGGATCAAAAAATTTAAATATGCAAGCGTCCCATGATTTTATTGAATGCACATGATCATGATATGATAAGCCCTTATAGAAGGACCAGTGTGCTAAGGCACACGGCTTTTCAAGCTCATGGTTCGATTGTTCAGGAACCACTTTTATCTTTGCACAATATACACAAAGAAAACAGGAAATGGCATTTACTCCTGGTCAAAGGAGATCACATCCTCAGCTTTCCAGTTGTTCAATCCACTGTTGTGAGCAGGGGGTACCCAGCTGTTCCAGTTGTAGTTGTCTTCTTCATCTTCCACAGCATTGATTTCATTAGTGGGAAAATGAGCCGGTGATCCTTCGGGATAAGGGATATACTCTGTTGGATACGAGAGCCCAGGCTGAGATATCTCTGTTGGCTGAGCGAGATGCTCGATAAGGCCGTCCCATGCAGTCGGGATGATGTTTTGAATAGAGACTTGTGCATCCTGATGAGGAGTGTATGCTGACAGAAAGCAACCCTCGTTATTTGGTATTTCCCTGGCTTCTTCGAAAGCGAAATTGTCATCGTAATGTTCATCCCATCCAGTTGGGACAATGTCCTCCATAGCAATTTGTGAGCTCGGAGGAGCGGAGTATTTCACCATATAGTCATATTTGCCGCTGGGTTCTCCTAGCGTGTCCCATACTTCTTTGGGTGGATTTTGATATTGCTCAGTGACGGGACTTGTGAAACTTTCGTCATTTCCAATTTGATCACCCCATCCAGTCGGGGTAAGGTCTTCCATAGCAATATAAGAATTCTGAGGTGCGGCATACTGATAATTATACTCGCCATTTGGTTCTCCCACAGCATCCCACATTCCCATGGAAATGGGTGGAATCTCATCTGGATATGGCTGAATGATATGGTTCAAGAACACTCCTTCATCTTCAATAGCGTTTACTTCTTGGCTGACGAAGTGTGACATTAATCCTCCAGAACGAGGACCTTGATCATTCTTTTGATTTTCACTATCATAGCCCAGGCCTAGCTTGTCAGATTTTTAAGGTATATCGGGAAGCTGTCCCCATACTGTGCAATCACCCTGTTCAATCATGGCTTTGGCATCTTTGAGAGAAGCCATAGTTGTAGTTGGAGTAGCAGGAATATGCTTGGTGGTAGAGACATCTGGGGAGACCACCTCAAATGATTGGCATGGAGTTTCGATGAATTCGTCCTCTAACTCAACATATTTGGAATTGCTTAGGTGACTAACCACATATACCTCTTCGCCATAGACTGTGACAATCTTTCCTTTTACTGGATATTTTAACTTCTGATGCAGGGTAGAAGTTACAGCGTTTGCCCCATGTATCCAAGGGCGTCCAAGTAAACAGGAGTATGCTGGGTGAATTTCCATTACGTAAAAGATAGAATCGAAGATTTGAGAACCCACTCTGATTGGGAGATTCACTTCTCCGTATACCGTTCTGGTTGACCCGTCAAAGGCTCTTACCACAACATCACTTGGTTGTAACACAATTCCTTCGAAGTCAAGCTTTTCTAGTACTGTTTTTGGTAACACGTTCAAAGAAGAACCGTTATCTACTAGCACATGAGATAGAGTGGTGCCATTACATTCAATGGAGATATGTAAGGCTTTGTTGTGATTTTTTCCAGCAGGGGTTAGATCCACATCAGAGAAACCGAGACCATTGCTCACGGTTAGATTGGCAACACAATTCTCAAATTGGTCGACTGAGATCTCTTGAGGCACATGCGCAGCTTTCAGGAACTTCATCAGAGCTTTGGCATGAGCTTCTGAATATTTTAGCAGAGATAGCATTGAGATTTTTGAAGCGGTGTGCCTCAGTTGCTCAACAATATTGTAATCACTCTTGCAGATGATTTTCAATATTTCCTCCATTTCTTGCTTTGATGGATCCTCAGCAGTGATCTCCACCGGGGTTTGAATTTGTTCAACTTGTGGCTCTTTGCCTCGAGCGTTGACATTTTGATTAGGAACTGGGACTCGGACTGGACCAGCAGCAACATTTGGAGAAATTTCTGGTGAAAAGATTCTTCCACTTCTCGTGATCTTGCTGGTACCCACAATATTACCCACAGTTGGAGTAGTTATCTTTGCGGTCTCTTCAGTCGAGGTACCCTGCTTAATTCCATGAACATAAACATTAGTGTCATATCCCCATGGGACAGCTTTGTCTGAGGAGTATGGAAATGGAGTTGGACTAGCAATGACTACTGATGCCACTTTGAGTGTAGCAGAAATTTTGAATGGAGCCTTGGCAGAGATTTTGAATGGTAAGCTGGAGATCACTGAGGCATCCTCTATTCTCATCCCGTTTGCAAAGACTTCGCACAGCACTTCCATAGAAGGGAGCCTCTCAAACATAATGATACGGCGATCCATCCATTTTTGAATTCCCATCCTCAGATTTTCACAACCATTGGGCAGGCAGGAGCAGTAAAAGCAGTCGGGGTCACATCCTGGGAAGTAACCAGCTTGGATTAGCTTTCCTTTGACTTCGCAGAGTGGAGTTGATAATTCGTTCACATCATAGATGTAAACAGTGTCCAGGATAGCGTTGACAGTTTTGTCATGCTTTGGCATAGGTGCAGTGATGACATTTGGAGTTTCTGGAGGATCGAACTCAATTTCCCCAGCATCTATCATATCTTGTATTTTATTTTTCAAGGCCCAGCAGTGATCTGCGTCATGTCCTGGACAGTTTGAGTGATAGGCACATGTCGCATCAGGGCGATAATTCAGAGAGGAAGTGTTGACATTCTTTGGAGGACCTTTTAATGTGATCAGATCTGCTTTTAGCAAGTGCTGCAATGCCTGAGAGATTGGCATGTTGATTCTGGTGAAATTTCTTCTTGGTGCATCTGGTCGATGCGTATATTTTGGCTGCTGATCTTTTTGAGGTGCAGATGCGGAGATCAGAACTGCCCCTATAGATTGATGTTGCTCACTTTTGCGACTTTTCTGAATTTGTGTTGCATTGACCTCATTTCTCCTGCTGATGGGCCTTTTTGTAGTACCAGAGGAGGAACCTATTTGAATTTTTCCATTTTGAATGCCACTTTCGACACGTTCTCCGGTCAGTATCAGGTCAGTGAAACCTGATGATGAGCTTCCCAACAAATGGCTATAGAAAGGGCCTGTTAAAGTGCCCATGAACATGTCAACTAGTTCGCGATCAGATAAGGGTGGTTGAACCCTTCTAGCCATATCTCTCCACTTTTGTGCATATCCTTTGAAACTTTCTTTTGGTCCCATAGACATGCCCCTTAGTTGAGTACGGGTAGGCGCAAGATCAGCATTGTATTGGTACTGTTTGTAAAAAGCAGCAGCTAATTCTTCCCAAGTATGAACCTTGGTATTTTCCAGCTGGTAGTACCACTCGAGTTGTGTACCCGACAGACTTTCTTGGAAGAAGTGAATCCACAATTTGTTATCCGTTGTATGAGGTTGTATCTTCCTTACATAGGATCTCAGATGTAGTTTCGGGCAAGAAACTCCATCATATTTTGCAAAGACAGGAACTTTGAATTTTGGAGGGATAACAACATCCGAGATGAGCCCCAAATCATTGAAATCTAAGCCAGGTATTTTTTGTATCTCCATAGCTTTCATACGGTCTTCCAGCTGTTGGTATTTTTCATCATCCGGTTCGTCCCCAGAATGATCATTTTCTTCATTTGAAGAGAGAGAGAGGGTTTAGCAGAACCCTGGTTGCTTTGATTGTCTTCTTGTTCACCATCACCGACTGTTTCAGGGATCGGTGGCTTTTTGAACTTTTTGACTGGGATTTTGATCTTCCTTTTCAGGTGACTCACGCCTACAGATCCTTTGGGCTTCTTTTTCTTCTTGATTATCAGGGCTTTCAGTTCTTGTTGCCCCTTTGCCAGTTCCAGAATTGCCACTTGAACTTGGGCATTCTGTGCTTCGAGATTCTTGATGCTCATTTCAGATTCCATCTCTTCTGACTGAAATAAACAACGAGAAGATGAGAAATCCGTCATGTGAACCTGTTATGCAATGTGTATGACTGGATGCCATGTGTATGAATGAAATGTATATGCAATGTATATGAATGCAATGTATGAAATGTATATGCAATGAAGTGAAATGTGTGTGCAATGTTTCAAGGATCTTAGAGTTTAGATTTGTTAAAGAAGAAACAAACGTTAGTTAATCAATTTATTTCTTTTTTTTTTTTTGCTTCTTTTTTCTTTGCGTCATTTGGGCTTACAAGACAGAAATAAAATAAATGATCCTTCAGGTCTCCCGTGGACGCTTTCTCTTTGCCCCCAGGAATGTGTTGATCTGCTGTTCTTCTTGAAGCTGTCCGGTGAGCTCCAATATCCTTCTCTCATAGTCCTGACAGTATGATTTGAAGGTGTCTCTTTCCTCTTTGAGTTGAACCCAAGATTTTTGCAACTCTTCTAGGTCAGTTGGCATGTCCGGGTGTAGAATAACTTGAGGTTCATATCCTTCGACCCATCTGAGGTAGGGTTCCATAGGAATAGAATTCCATTGCCCTAGAGTTTTGCTTTCTATTCTATAGACACTGCCCCATGCATGTATGAACCTTCGTCGGTGTCTATGAGAATCATTCTCGTAATCAAACACAATGCCATGGATAATCATGTCATGAGGACCGTTGCTCCTTGCATATCCGAATTGGCGTAGAGCTAAAGAGGGATTGTAAGTGATGCCTCCTTTGATGCCAAGGAGTGGCACATTAGGGTATTCTCCACAATGATCAATGATAGTAATGTCTCTTTGAAAGAAGTTGTTCCACCGGATATCTGAATGAGACAAAGACATAATCCTGCGAGACCATTGCATTCTTTGTTCATTTCTCAACACTGATCGGGGAAGATGAAATGTAAACCACCTAGCCAGTAGTGGTATACAGCACATGAGAGTTCCTCGTTTCTTCATGGTACGAGTGTGTAGAGAATGTAGAATGTCTCCCAGCAATGTTGGTACTGGGTTACGAATTAGGAAAAGGTTGATGATGTGTACACTTATGAACTGGTCGGGATTTGGGAATAAAACCAACCCATAGATCAAAAGTGCCATAACTTCCTCAAAAGCTGGATAACTTTTGTTTTCTAGCAGTAGTCGAGCCTTTTCCAATAAGAACTTGGTAAGCAAACCCTTAACTCCACTCTTTGTTTCCCAATTGGACTCGATTTCTGATTTTCGCAGATGTAAAGCAGCAGCAATGACCTCAGGTTTTGGAATCCTTTCTAAACCAGTGAAAGGTAATTGATTTCGAACAGGCAATCCCATTAGTTCAGAGAATTCTTCCAAAGTGGGTACCAACTGGTAATCAGGAAAGGTAAAGCAATGATGTTCGGGGTCAAAGAACTGGAACAGGACCCGTATCATGTCTTCTTCAAATTTTGAGGTAACCAAATGGAGTAGGTGACCATGCCTTTCAGTGAATTGAACATTCCTGGGGAATTTTGACACTAAGTCTTTTAATTCAGATGGTACCGTTGAGATGTTGATTCGGATGTAATCTTTGGTGGCGGGAGCCATTACCTGCAAAAACAAAGGTAAACTCTTTGATCCTTGAAGTGTCTGGTGCAAAAAATGATATGCTTATGATGCAAACATGTGGCACACAAAAACAAATCAAACAATAGCCTTAGGTTTAAAGGCTTGCTTGGAGCTGATAGGTGATACCCTCCCCACTGAAGTTTAGTTGGTTAAAACCTGTCCTAGAATAGTATTTGGGTTCTATGATCCTTGGAAGTAACATCTCAATACGGCGCTCGAGCGGCCGATCAAAATATTCCTCGAGGATAACTAACTTCGATCAATTTCAAAGCTAGCCACTTAATAGGCCACAAGTCAAGTTCAACTAAAAAGGTTCTAAGACAAATTAGTGTTTAATGACATTTCGGAAGCCTAATATACTCCTTGATCGTTTTCAAGGGACATCAGTATAAACCAAAGTATCGCACTAACGATGACTACCAGATCAACCGTATCGGTACATGCCGTACAGTTTCCTTGGTCTATTGTCATATACTTAAGGTATCTCGAGATTCGGGTTAGAATCTTTCACACAAGCAAAATACCCAAACAAACCTTTTAAAAATAGAGCAATCAAGTCAATCAATTGAAAACATCGAAGTGATCTATTCTCTTAAGGTAACCCCTTTTGAAAACATTTTGTTTTTGAAAGTATCTCCCCAGCAGAGTCGCCAGTTCTGTGGACCTCCGTTTTTTATCCCGGGCCATACCTCTGTTCTGGAGAGATACGTGAACTGACTCTTTTTTATCGCTTAATGCTTTCGCATTTTGAAAATTCACAGAGTCGCCACCGACCTTTTATTTTATCCAATTAAGGAAAGGTTTATAAAAGAAACAGAAAAAAGACCTTTAAGAAATTCTGGGTAAGGGGGTAGGTTATACAAAGGGAAGGTGTTAGCACCCTTTGTATCCATGGTTATCCATGGGCTCTTAAGTTTGCTTAGCTCACTTGTTTTTCGATCACTTTTCAATTGCTTTAGAATGCTCATATGTGGTTTCAAATACTTTTGTAAATTGAATTTTGTAATGATCCGTGTGTGGATGTATACAAAATGCTTGTTTATCTTTCGAAAGATGTTTTGAAAAGAACGTTAACTTTGTAATAATCCGTGTTTGGATGTATACAAAGTATTGTCTTTTTGAAAGTTTTGTTTTGAAAAACAACAGTGTATGAGAATTTTGTTTGTTTTGATTTGAGCAAGCAAACTAGGAGGTCTACCCTGAGTTGTAAGGTCTTTATCCTATTTCCTTTAAAAATCTATCCTTTCACCGGATATAAACGCAAGGTTCGATTTTGTACTCGAAACAGTAGAATTTTGACTTTGATTTTGAAAAGAATGAGAAGGGATTACCTTAAAAGGTGCAAGTGTGATTGTGTTTGTATTCAGATATTTTATCTTTGAAGTTAGTGATCTAACGGTTCAATTTTATCTTTGACATACACGCAGTTTATATTTGCTGGAAATTAAAATGCGGAAATGTAAAGTGCGGAAAGTAAATCTACGCTATTACATCGATTGTGCAGGAAATGTAAACTAGCCTATTTACATGAATTTGACATCCTATACATTTATCTAGGAATTTAAATTGCAAGAAAAATAAAAGGCATGTTTTTGGATTTTTTATGATCGATTTTAATTATAATTAATGCATGATTAATTAAATTAAAATGAAGAAAAAAGATGAAAATAGATTTAAACCTAGAAATTAAGTTTAAAATATGTACAAAATATTTGTCAATTAATTTTAAAACAAAACTAATTTTTTTGGAATTTTTGAAATTTGATTTGAAATTGATTTAAGCTAATTAAAACATAATTATACAAATAATTATACAAATAATTAAAACTTAAAGATAAAATTATTCAAAATATGTACAAAATTAGTTTATAATATATAAACAATATTCAACATAAAGAACAATTTTTTTTATGATTTTTTGATTGGTTAGAATAATTAAAAGCAAATATATAAATACATACTAATTAATTATGCAAAATATTGGAATTATGAAGAAAAATAAAATATTTTTATTTCAGAAAATAATATATTATTTTAGAAGTCTAAAAATATTTTTTGTATATTTTTTGGATTTTTAAAACTATTTTTAATTAATTTTGTAAAGAAATTAAAATAGAAATAAAATTTAAAAGGATACGATCAGGTGTGGTGGATAAGTGTGGTCTATGGTGTGGTTGCATGATCTGGTGCGTTTGATGGAGTGACTGGATTGATCGTGTGGTCACTGAAACGAGGCACATGGCAAAAGCGTGGACAGCGTAGCACAGGATCCAAAGAATTTGAAAAAGCTGGCGCGCGCGTTCTGACTAACCAAAGCTTGCCACGCTTCATCTTCTTCATTTGTAAATGATCCACTGAACACAACCATGGCCTTATTTTCTTTTGATTTTGCCTTAAAAGAAAAACCCCGTTTCGAGGTCATAAAACCCTAAAATGGCTTATGTCTCAATCGTCCATGAAAACCTAATTCCAGCTCCAGAAACGACCAGAGCATCAAACCAAACACAAATATGCAATTACATCTTGTTATACATGCATGTATGATTATATTTTGGTGGGTTTCGATTTGAACAAACCGTGGGTTCTAGGCGTGTGTTCTTGAGGTTTCAATGCTTGCAATTGATCTGGACAGGTTCAGTGAAGTTCAAGGAACGTGTTTGAATACTTAGTTTATGTTAAAACAAGCTGGAATTTAAAATTCGAATTTTAAATTTCCTTCAAAATTTCAACTTGATACAAGTGTGTTTACAAGCATAGAATGGTTCTTAATTCGTGTCCCCTTGTTACTGAAGCTCTATAGCTCTTATATAGACATTGTAGTGCTTAAAAACTAAGCTAAAAGCATTAAGTGCTTTTGTTGAATTCTTGACTTTTTCAACACTTATGGCTTTGCATTCAAGCTACCATGGCTTGACTTTCAACTCTCCTTCTGCTGTACTTTGGCTTGGGGCAGAGTTTAATTGATTCCCTTGATGAGTCATGCTTAGAAATTAAGCCATCCATTATCCTTCCATTTTTACTTTTTATTTAATCTTAAAATAAGATAAAATCAAGCAAAAAATGAATAAAAATGGTGTGGGCCTTGTCTTGGTCGTGGGAGGCCCATAATAACATGGCAAAGATGTTTGAACCATGAAAATTTGGCCCCATTTGGAAAAAATGCATTTTTGAGCAATGTTGGTTTTATGCACTTTCCCAAAATTTACCCAACTTCAACAAGGTGTAAATCCCTCAATTTTTGTCATATGAAGGAGATCTTGCACTTTTTGGAAACCTCAAAGAGTCCTCTAACCAATGCCTTTGGTCTCATGTCAAAATGATTTTTGATGCTCCTTGTGTGTCCTTTTGAAAAAAGTGTCTTTTTGTTGACTTTGAAAATGACCTGTAATGTCTTTGATCATATTTTTCAAATGGTGAATCCAATGACCATGGGATCAATGGCATTTGAAAGATAATTGAATTTCCTTCAAAATAAGCTTTGGTTTGAATTTTTTGGATGAAGGATGAGAGAGTTATGATCAGTCAAAGTTGAGTTGACTTTTCAGGCAAAAACCCTAATTTTGAATCTTAGGGTTTTGTTGATTTTTGATCTTTCCTTGATGAATTATGATCATCCAATGATCAAATGATGAATCCTTTGACAAAATATGGACTTTGACAAAAAATTTCATTTTTGACTGTCTGTTGACTTTTTTGGTCAAACGGGTCGTCTGTTGACTGTTTGAGCTGCTGACGGTGCGTCTGAGTGAATTGAAGTTTGAAAATTTGTATGATGGTACTTTGAGATATATGGATGTGTATGAAATCCATTTGAGCTCTCAAAAACTTGTTTCTCCTGTAAAAACAAGAAAACCCTAGTCAGGGACTGTTTATGTAGGAGACAGTTAAGCGTACCTGATTTTTGTGCAGTGTTGAGTCTCTGCTAATCGCGTGATATTCAGAAGACTTCTAGAACAAAAATCTTGGAATTTTGAATTGTGAAAGATTGATTTGATTGATGGTACAAAACACTGAGAATTGTACTGCCAGCAGTTTGGCTGTCAACTGACTGTCCAGGTATTGATGTAGCAGTTAGAGTGAAAAATCAACAGTCAAAGTTAATTTTCTTTTTTGTTGTTTTTGTTTTTATGTGAAAAATGAAAGTTATTTACATGACTTGTTAAAAACACAGACATAATAAATAACTAATATTTACTGTATGCGGGCAAAATTACCGATAATAACCCTGAAAATCATTTAATGCACAGAAAAATGAATATTTGACTGGCAGAAAACACACTAAATATTATCTGAGTAATTAAGCAATACTATGACAAATAGTACAACATTTAATACTGACAGTACAAATATTACATACTATATTGAACAGTACGACGAATAAACGGTACATTTAAGAAATAAGAAATACGGCAAATTTTAAGAATGACGATTGATAACCCATGCTACAAATAGTAACATGTAGATGATTGGGAGCATAAGCATCCCAGGTCCACAGTGTTCCGGGCTATGCAGACAGAAGAAAGACATGATCACCTTAGCAATGGTGATGACCATAAGAAAACACGTTTCCCACCGCTTCGCCATTTTGTCGGGGAAGAAGAAAGGATGGATTATGAAGTAGAAATTTGAGAGATGAATTAGAATTTGATGTGAGATTTTATGGAAGAAAATGGGAGGTATTTATAGAATGGAAAGAAGGATAGAGACGTTGGGGAATGATGTGATTCCGTACAAAAGGAAAATTTGAGTGGAAATAAGATTTGAAAGAAAGTGTATGATAGTGTTGGGAAAAAGAGAGATGTAGAGAATAAAGTTAGGATTTGATTTTTGAAAAAGAGATTTGAAAAGATTTTTGAAAATAATGGAATATAGTACAAAAATTAGTGGGAAACAAAAGATAATAATAATCTACTTGTTACCAGTACAGTCTGAGTTTCCTGATTCTGCGCCTGCAAAAAATATTTAACTCTGTACCAATTGTGTCAGTACTATTTATCTGTAAATAAATAAATAGCATGTGTGAAGTAATAAACAGTATTTGGCGTTTGCGTAAGAATAAATTCAACTGCAGGCCAAATTACTGTATAAGAAAAATTCTAAAAACTAAGTATTTCATATGTCAGGATATTTGTTGAAATAAAAATCCATGATTATATGAGACTCTTAATTTCCAGATTGGAGTTTTCTTGAAAAATGATGCGGGCAAATTTTGGTGTATAACACTTGCGCACAACTGGGCCCCATTTGACTTACTTTTGGACTTTTTGTAATCATGGCACGTTTATTTATTTAATTTTGCAGGTGGAAATTATTATCAACTTACAATTCCAGCGCGTTTGGCAAGAAGGGTGTTGGTAATGCTCATGAAGGGGGTTCGAATCTGGCCTCCACACAAATAATTATATGCAAATTGTATGTTGTTATGTGTTTACAGATCCCACGCACATGGTCTACGAGGGCGCATCATACACCCTCAAATCCACACCGTTCATCTCCACTGCCATCATATATGAAGACCAAACGCGTGCTGCCTATGATATACCCTCAATAGACCACCTTACCAGATCCAGAGCTAAGTATCTTTTTTTTTTAATTTCTTTTTTTAGTTTTAATTATATAATTATTTTCTTAAACTACTTTCTTTTTCTTTTACTCATTAATTTTTTTTTTCTAAATTTTTTTTTATATTAACTAAATAATGTTGCATTTTGACAATTATTTATTTTTAATCGAAAGCTCGCTTTTTTCATAATTTTATCAATAATTGTTTTAAGTACTAATTTTTTTTCCTTTCTTTTTGCACATATTTTTAATCAACTAATTAATTAGGATTTAATCCAATAATTAATTATAATCGTGATAAATAGTTCTTTCTCGCACTAATCATATTTTCTTGTCATTGCTGCTTTTCAGGTTTATCAAGATTTCGACATTGGCTCGAGTTTTTATTTAATATATTTTTGATGTAATAACTAATTAGGTTTTATTTCCTCGCTCTTTATTTTCCGCATCTCCCCCACAGGTGTTTATTGTAAATCCCCCACCCATAAAACTGTAATAGCGTAGCTTTTATTTTCCGCACTTTAATTTATGCACAATATTTACTGCGTGGTTAGTAATTAGGGAGTGCAACCCCTGAATTGAATTAGAATAATTTATATAAGATAAATATAATCGAATACAATCACGTGATTGCTGCACACACCCATCTTTAGGGTAACTCCTCTCACTGTTGCCTTTCGATCAGAATAGTCAAGTCTCTTCGAGCGTAAGTACTCCTTAGCCTGTTGCCTTCGATAAAATCATCATAGTCCCTCGATATAAAGATCATAGTCCCTTCGAGTTGCCTACGATAAATATGATCTCTTCCCTCGATGTTGCCTCGATAAATGATGATCGTCCCTTCGAATGCTAAGGAGTCTTTACATGTTGCCTAAATGACTATTATATCCTTCCCTTAGACTACCTTCCCTCTTTATGCTAGGGACAGTCTTATGGCGAACGATACTCTCGATGACCCTTTCAAATCCAATGAAAGACTTCCCGCCCTCTCATGGTATGGATAGACCCTTTCGCCCGAAATACTTAAAGAACATGAAAGACAAACTTAGGGTAGGTAGTTCTCAATTGCTTGCTCACATTTAAACTTTCAAAATACTTTTCACACCTCCTTTTCAAATCAATTCAGAAGGCTACGCTTATTTACTAGCTAAAGTCGTTATTCAAACTTTTTTCCCACACTTCAAACATTTTTCAAAACAATTCAAAGTGAGCTAAGAAATTAAGAGCCCATGGATAACCATGGATACAAAGGGTGCTTACACCTTCCCTTTGTATAACCTACCCCCCGAACTCAAAATCTTTTCAAAGGTCTTTCCTGTTCTTTTTGCCTTTCCTAATTGGATAAAATAAAAGTCGGTGGCGACTCTTGCTTACCGTGACATTTCTTTAAAGTCAGTTCACCGTATTACAAACTCCTTGAGTAAGAGTTTCGATGGCGACGACAACCCAATCGTATGTTAACAGAACATTAACCTCAAGATTGGATTGGTAACAACAAGTTGTTGATTTGGATAAATTGTCAAACATTTTGTGATAATGTTGACCTTAAAACAAGGGTTGAGTTTTATTTTAAAACTCTTAATGAAGTTCATAACTGAGGAAAAGTATCTCATGGAAAAGGATACAACATGAACCTCACCTATGTGAATTTCGAGATGATGTCGTCTCAAAGGGAGAGTTAAAGTTTCTCTAATGGAATATTCATGAAACAGGATAGCATATGGCCATCAATAAGTGCTAATTGAGATATGTAAAGGAAAAACCTTTAAAGAGTGTGTGTCAGGTGAAGGTTGAGAAAACACTTAGAAGGGGGGGGGTTGAGTAAGTGTTTCTTTATCGCTCGGAACAATAGACAGAACACAGTTATTTTTATCCTGGTTCATTTGCAACATAAACTACTCCAGTCCACCCTCCTCAAGTGATTTGCCTCTATCAACGAGGACTTGATCCACTATTATCAGAACTTGATTACAACTGCAAAGCCAACTTGAGTGACTAACAATACAATGCACGAGCCAAACTGCCGGTGACTAACAACCTGCACAAACCAACTGTTTGTGACTAACCAACTTCTAAGACTCAACTAGTCCTAGACTTCTTAAGACTTCTAACCTAACTGGTCTCTCAAGGATCTGTTATAGAGTAACCTCAAATGACAATGTTTAAGATTGCTTCTATAAAGCTCTAATCACAACTGTGATATTTCACTAATTTATGGTACAAAAAGTTTGAACTCAGAATATGGATATGAAGCTTTTTCTTCAACGAGTTTGATGTATCTTCACACTTTAATAATTTTCAGACTTATGATGTTCGTGTGTGTGATGTTGTTGATGTTTCAAACGAACATGAATATATAGCTCAAGGATTTTTTGTCCGTTAACTTGATTCTTGAACGAAACATTTAATGCCTGCGTGTTGCTTTTCGTTTTGTTTTCTCCAATGAGCTGCATGTGGATAGCTTCTTCAATCTACCTTGGGAGTTGCGCTTTTTGAATGTTACAGCCTCCTTGCTAATGATTATGTCTTTAACGGTATCTTTCTTTTTGAATCAGACTTCATGATCTTCTGTTCAGTTTGGAATATATCTTCTGTAATAGTATGTTTGCAGTGGTTTTGGTGCTTTATTAGAAGTTGCCTTAAGACTTGAGCATTTTTGCATTTGTTCATCTTTGCCCATCAAGTTCTGATGGTACTTGTATTGAATCATCTTTTGAAATCAGAAACATATAATTAGAGTACCACATTTTCTTATACAAAATTTATTTGCTTGTTATCATCAAAACACTAATAATATGATTAGAACCAAACTATGTTCTAACAATCTCCCCCTTGTTTATGATGACAAAACATTTATGTTCTGTTCAGAAATTTTGTATATAGGAGAAATGGTCTCCCCCTGAGATGTATAATCTCCCCCTGAAATAAATACTTGAAGAGAAATGTAAATAATAACTTCCCTGAGTAATTTCTGCATCTTCCAGAAGTTCTAAAGTATCTTTCTTTCAGATATCGCATAGAACACTTTTTGCTTCAGAAGATCTTTCATTCAGAATGAGTTCGTGCACTTCTTGAGAAATTCTTTCTTTCAGATTTTATCTGCATACTTTCAGAAAGAAACTTTTTGTACTTTGTACTAGTTAGGACTGTTCAGATCATTTAGAATAGTATTTTCCTTTATGTGTTTAATGTTCAGGATATTAGACATGTTAAGCTTTTTCAATAATCAGAATATCAATTTTCTCCTTTTCAATGATGAGAACTTCAAAATTTATAATATTACTTAACTTATTAATTCTCCCTTTTTTGTCATAATAAAAAAGATGTAAAATATTTATGAGCTTTTTAGTGAGGTAAACGGTTATAAGTATTAAAATCAATGGTATCCCAGACAAAATGACAAACAAAAAAGAAAAATTCATTAACAAGAAGACAGACTTTTACAGACACCAATATCTAAGATTTCTAGTAATCATACTCATAACTTCCTCTAATGAAGGGAAAACGTTCACTAGGTTCAGCAAGCAGTTCTTCTTCTTTGTTAAGAAGTTCTATGGAGCGAAGAGTGCTCAGAATGCCTGAAAACTCGAACATAGCGGACAAGTTTCGACTATATGGTATGAAGAAATCTTGATCGCACTTGAAACCTTTAAGAGTCTCTCTCAAGTTTCCAAAGATAATGGCAGCAAGAGTGATTGGCTTTTTTAATTCCAGACGGTTGATCAGGAACCTTTCTCTTGCAGACAAGATTTTGTGGAATTTTCCTCGAGGAATTAGGTTCAAGAGAATGAGACGAAACTAGACTTGCTTTGTTGGAGGGAGATAGTATGGGTTGTTGCGGATACGACGAGCTAGTCTGCTCAAATCATTTGGAATGACAAATGCATTTGCATAGTCAAATACGGTTAGACATGCATCATTGTGCCTAGAGGGACACCCTATTACTTCAGCAATGAAGTCTTCAGAGATGGTTAACTGACATTCATGGATGGAGGAAGTAATGCTCAAATTGTCTTCACTAACTGAAGCATTGATCCTGAATTCTTTTACCAGGTTGATAAAGATAGGACCATTGAGAATGTCAACATAAGGTTTCCATCCTTGTTGATAATAATGGTCGATAAAGTGATCATTGCTTCTGGCTAACCATAAGAATTTTTCTTTGATCACCGTGAGGGTTGGTTGGGAAGACATGACAACAAAGAAGACATAGAAGAAAAACTGACACAAATTGGTTTTAGGGTACTGCAGGATTTTTGACACAGGATTGGATTTTATAAGTGAGATATGAGGGAAGTGAAACGTTTTGCCAAGGTTAATCAATGCATATATTCGCATGCAAAAAAAATGTTTAAGTGACCAAGGAATATTAGCGTTATGATTAAAGACATTTAGGGAAAACGTAGAGAAATTAATGCAACAGTTACCAATGACTTATGACTCATTAGCTTTGCACGCGCGACCTTTCAGAGATTTGAACACGTGCTCAATTTCTCAGGTTAACATGAACTAGCCGTTTTATCTACTGAACTTCTGATTCATCTTAGAAAACAAAATTCTGAACCTAGTAGGTCAGATATTTCTAGATGATTCCTGTTAATAACTTG
Organism: Vicia villosa; assembly: GCF_029867415.1. Taxonomy (NCBI): domain Eukaryota; kingdom Viridiplantae; phylum Streptophyta; class Magnoliopsida; order Fabales; family Fabaceae; genus Vicia; species Vicia villosa. The sequence goes on along the minus strand of NW_026705011.1, from coordinate 387,121 downwards.
TGAGAAGTTGTAAATCAGGTAATTCAATTTTTAGGCAACCGAATCACAATAGATAGTGATCATAATTTCATTCAGGACACAATTCCATACTAATATTCTTTAGAATGAATTTGAATCTATCTTCAGAAAGAGGTTTTGTGAAAACATCAGCCCATTGATGGTCTGTATTAGTGAAGTTTAAGCTTAACATCCCTTTCGGAATATAGTCCCTAAAGAAATGATGCTTAATTTCTATGTGTTTAGCTTTGGAGTGTAGGATAGGATTTTTAGAAAGACATATAGCAGAAGTATTATCACAGAAAATAGGAATCTTACGCTCATAGATGTGATAATCCTCTAACTGACTTTTCATCCAAAGCATCTGAGTGTTATAGCCTGCAGCAGCAACATACTCTGCTTCTGTAGTTGAGAGTGCAACTGTGGCTTGCTTTTTGCTGTACCAGAAGATCAGATTATTTCCTAGAAACTGACAGCTTCCAGATGTACTTTTACATTCTACTCTGTCTCCAACAAAATCAACATCATAATAACCTACTAAATTTAACTCTTTGGATTTTCTATAACAAAGTCCAACATTAGTAGTACCTTTCAGATACCTCAGAATTCCCTTCACAGCAGTCAAGTGTGATTCTCTAGGATCTGATTGGAATCTTGCACATAAGCAGACACTAATATCAGGTCTAGATGCAGTTAGGTAGAGTAGTAAACCAATCATACATCCGTAGAGCTTCTGGTCTACTGTAATACGATGGGAGAACTGACTTTTTGAAATGTTGCCGATAGCAAGAGTCGCCACCGACTTTTATTTTATCCAATTTAAATAAAGGCTAAAAGAACAGAAAAAACCTTTTTGAAAGAGATTGAGTTCGGGGGGTAGATTATACAAAGGGAAGGTATAAGCACCCTTTGTATCCATGGTTATCCATGGGCTCTTAATTGCTTAACTCACTTTGTTTATTTGAAAATGTTTGAAGTGAAAAAGGATTTGAATAAGGACTTTAGCTTGTAAAATAAGCGTAGCCATTTTGAAGGTTTTTGAAAAGATAATGTAAAAGAAATTTTGAATTTAAACCAGAGCAAGCAATTAACAGCAATTACCCTTAAGTTAAAAGTTTCTGTTCTTTAAGACTTTGATGGGAAAGGGCTATCCATGCCATAAAGAGGGCAGGTAGTCCTTTCATTGGATTTAAAAAGGGTCATCGAAATTATCGTTCGCCACAAGACTCTCCCTGCCATAAAGAGGGCAGGTAGTTTAAGGGAAGGATAAAATAGTCACTTTAGGCAACCAATGAGGATACCTCAACAATCGAAAGGGACTATCATCATCATATCGTAGGCAACCTCGAGGGACAAGATCATATAACCGAAGGCAACATCGAAGGGACTTATGATCTTTAGTGATGATAATGAACTGAGGGCAACATTTGCTAAGGTATCCTCGTATCCGAGGGACTTGACTATTTTTGAAGTGAAATTAGAGGCAACAGGCAACAGGCAACAAGAAGGGTTACCATTAAAGGTGTGTGGGTGCACAATCAGGTGATTAAATTCAGATAATTTTATCTTGTAACAATTAATGATTCTAAGTTTAATTCAAGGTTTCCACTCCCTATATTACTAACCACGCAGTTAATTATACATAATATAAAGCAGAAAAATAAAACCTTAATTAACTATTACATCCTGTGAGCAGTTACATAATAAGGACCAAAACTTTGTGGGAAAACCACAAGAAATAATAAAGTAGATGATACCCTGCGATAATAAGGCAAAAATAAACTCGTGGGCAAACCACAAGAAAATACAAAATCTTGTAATCCTGCAAGGCAATCAAGCAATAATAATAAAGGGGCAAACAATAATTGGCAGGAAATAAATCAAGGTTAGAAATTTAGATTAACAAAAAAACAATTTGAAAATAAATTAGTGGTTAAAAATATTTAAGGGAAGGAAACCTAGACCTACAGTTAATGGACGACACCTATCTAAGACCCCTATGGCTATAAGGTTTCTAAAATAATCGAGGCTAGACAAACCCTAAAAATTAATTATTGGTTTTTAACCTAATTAATTTTAAAATCGGCTAATCCTGATTAAATTAATTTTATGAACCCTAATTTATTTTTAAATCAACCAAATTAATTAATCCTAATTTTAATCTAATTAAACCTATTTTTTAAATAATTATAACTAAATTAAATTAATTAGACAAACAAATTTGAATTAATAAAAAAAGAACTATTTGAATTAATTATTAAAATAAATAAATGTTTTGATTTTATGAAAAAAAAGGTTTTTATTTTTTATATGAAAAGAGTATTTTTTAAAAGAGATTAAAAAAAAGTTTTAAATTAAAAGAAAACAAATAAGTAAAATAAAAAAAGGAATTATGCAATTAAAATTTAAAAAAATTAAAAAACCTGGCGTATGATCCTGTGCTGCATGCCTGGAGAGGATCATGATACACCTTCGCTTCACACGCGTTGGATTGAGCTGATGACCAAACGAACGGCAGCGATAGTGAGGGAGTATGATAGTGCATGCCTCTTAACGCGTGGGATCCCTTGGTTTTGAAACAAGTTTCGTGCGCGTTCCAGCCAATGAGAGAGTGACGCGTAGTCGTCTTCAACCTCCAAACCGTTGTCTTAGGTATGCAACTCCCTTTAGTGACGGTTCCGAGTCGTAGCCATAACCTGCATCTTACGAATATGTGCAAAACCACACAAAAATATTTCGCAAGGCCATCAATGAATTCGTCTAGGCCTCACGAGTTCAACCATGGCCTTTATTTGGCCTAATTTTACCTGTATAAAAAAGCCCTAATCGAAGCTAGCAAACCCTAACAATGGTGATCGGTCACAAATGCGCACAAGAATCAAATTAAACATCCAGAAACCATTTATGCATCACGACAAACATATATACGCAATTGAATTATGAAAAGATGCATGGATCTATGTAATCGAAACTGAAAAAAATAAGCTCAAACCGTGAGATTATGGAGTTGATTCTGGAGGTGCTGATTGCGTGTAATGATCCTAATAGCTTCTAAAACCTCCAAGGAACGTGTTTGAATCCTTTAAAGAACCTGAACTGGCCTACAAATTGGAAACCGATTTGGATTTATGCTTGGATTTTGAGAGCTTCAATATGGATTCCAAGGCTGCAGGAACGTCCCCTAGTGATCTGTAAAGCTTATGCTCTTATAGGAGAATGATTTTAGGTTAAAAACCTGGACAAAATCTTCTTGAATCAATTACTTGAAATTTGATTTCAATATGATTTTAAAGTTTCTATTTTTGCCAAATTTCATATCCAATCTTCACCAAATTTGTTTGCACGAAATTACATGGAAAATATTCTATTTAATTCGTTGAATTTGATTGGAAATCAAATCCAAATCATATCTTTTCCATAATTCCTTGAATATTTGATTTTAATTGCTTTTCAAATGAATAAAAATTCATATAAAATCAAATAAATCTTATAACTTCATGGCTATTGGATATTGGGCTCTACATATCATGAGGATGGGGATTGGATCTTGAAAATATAGGCCTATTTGCAAAAAAAAATCATTTTGAGGCCTTTTGTTTCACATTTTTTCTCTTAAAATGGTCCAACTTTGACAAGGCATATCTCCCTCAATTTTTAAGACATGGAGTATTTCTAGGACTTTTTGGAAAGCTCAAGATGTCCTCTACAAGCCACTTTGGAAGCTTTTTTCCATTTTAGAATTTTATCTTGATGATATGGGCTTTGACAAAAAACTGCTTTTGGTTGACTTTCAAAAAGGACCTGTAATATTTTGGTCCATATCTCTCAAATTAAGCATTTCTAGCCTTGGGGTGTGAGATACAAAGTTGTAGAGAATTCAATTTCCTTCAAATTGAGCTTTGGATGGAAAATTTCTAATGTTCCATGTGATAGTTATGGCTGGTCAAAGTTCAGTTGACTTTAGGTCAAAAACCCTAATTTAGAAACTTTAGGTTTTGTTGATTTCTGAACTTCCCTTGATGAATCATGATCAATCCTTGATCAAATGATGAATGATACTTCAAAATAAGGATGTTGACAAAAAATCAGGAATTTTGACTGTACTTTGACCACAAATGACTTTTAGGTCAAACTAGTCGACTGTTGACTTTCTGAGCAATTGACTGGGCAATCCATGGAATTGAAACCTGAATTTTGTCATGGAGATAGTTTGAAACATCATAAGCCTTATGAAATCCCTTAGAGACCTTAATTCATTCATTTTCTTCAGAGAATTCAAAACCCTAGTTCAGGAGGTCATTGTCTAAGAGAGTGTGCCCTTGAGTGTTGAACTTTGGTATGAGTTTTGGAAGGTGAAAAGAGATGGTCAAATTTTGGGGTATGACAGCTGCCCCTGTTCAATCTTTTTAAACCTGAGGATGTAGAGTGGTTTGTGTGCCAGTCGGAATCTGAAGGTGGAAGAGGATTGAACACTAGAATACCAAGAAATTTGCCCTTGCTGACGTAGGGACCTTTTCTGGAGATGGGCTTAAAGATGCCATTTGGAAGTTGACTGAAAGTTATCAGGAATGGGCTCTAAGGATGACATCTGGATTTGAGAATATGAGAGTAATAGTAAGTCGTACATTAGACTGTATCTGAGCTTGAAGTATTGAGAAATGCTTGTTGAATATGGGCTTGTAGATGCCACCAAGATATTGAGATGGGCTTAAAGATACCATCTGGGTGTTGAGAGAAAGTTGGTCGGGATGGGGTTAAAGATGCCATTTAACTTGATAAATCTGAAAGTCAGAATACGTCGTACGTTAGACTGTATCTGAAGGATATACTTAGGATGAGTCGTACGTTAGACTGAATCCACTATATTGATAAGTGTCAAAGTAAGCCGTACGTTAGGCTATACTTTTAGGACGAGTCATACGCTAGACTGGGTCCAGTTCGCATTGTTAAATGTCTGGAAAAGCCTTACGTTAGGCTGAAGGATGGGTCGTACGTTAGACCGGATCCAATTTGCATTGATAGATGTCTGGAAAAGCCGTACGTTAGGCTGAAGGATGGGTCGTACGTTAGACCGGATCCAATTTTCATTGATAGATGTCTGGAAAACCGTGCGTTAGGCTGAAGGATGGGTCGTACGTTAGACCAGATCCAATTTGCATTTGATAAATGGCTGGAAAACTGTGCGTTAGGCTGAAGGATGGGTCGTACGTTAGACCGGATCCAATTTGCATTTGATAAATGTCTGGAAAACCGTGCGTTAGGCTGAAGGATGGGTCGTACGTTAGACCGGATCCGATTTGCATTTGATAAATGTCTGGAAAACCGTGCGTTAGGCTGAAGGATAAGTCGTACGTTAGACCGGATCCGATTATTGTCAGAATGAGCCGTGCGTTAGGCTTTGTCTTTGAATGGATTTCAAATTTAAATTATTGCTTTGATTATCTTTGTAATGTACCTGTAAGATAATATTCACTTAGTAACATCGTCAGTTTTATGCAATGTTTATGATGCATGTAATGAGTGAGATGAAGTTCTCAAAATCAATGGGGAGCTTTATATGTTATGTATGAATTATGACTGTATGCAATGTATGATGTATGATTATGCTTTATGCTGCATGGGATATTTCAGAGAGCTTGAAACTCTATAGTAATGGGATCCTGATGCCCGATCTTGTATTGAAGATGTGTTGCTGGGGATTTATGATTTCTGCTTGGGGATGAAAGCGATTTGAATGATTGATCTTGATGCAACCTGACCGGGGATAAGAGAGATGAATAACCTTGTTTGGAGAAAAGAGAAGTATCGGCGAAACGGCAGTGTCGAAGATGTAAACTTTGTTGGGGGACTAAGTCGGGAAGAGAACATTTGAAGATATCTTCTCGAGGGCTACTCTGTGGGGATATGATCTTGTGAAGTTGACTCTGTGGGAAGGCCACGATGCCTTGAATATTGCCCCCAGTATTTATAGTAACTGCAATTCTTGGACTTGTATTTATTGGAACATACCAATGAGTATTGATCAAAGTGTTGAACATGCCTTGCATAGTTTTGCCCCAGCTATTAGGGAATTTGAAGAGTTTTGCCTCGCAAGGATCTTATGAGATGTGTACTACGGGTGGCATGCCCCTAGTACTTAGTATGATGCCCCTGACGGATCGGGAAGTAGCTTCAGACCCACTTGGATGCATGCCCCAGATTGTTTGGCATTCTTGAGAGATTCTCTGAATCTTGACCTGATTTCCCCAGATCGACTGGATGAACTGTGTCATGCCCCTTGTATATGTAGGAAATGTTGCTTCTGAAATGATTTCGCCTGTCGAGATAACTTTTGGTCATTAGTTGTACCATGTGCAAATTCTTCCTGTTGCTAACATTTGAAATTATGTAGCAGAATATGTTTAATAACGAATTCGTGAGATGCAATGCATATGTCTGTCTGGAATTTTTTTTAAAAGCATTAAAACAGGAGATGTAAAAGCGTGATATTTGTAAAAATGTGATGTTTGTAAAAACAAAATATTAACTCAGCATTTATGAAGAACCTTAAGGAGTCAGGATACCTTTTTTGGTGACAGTATGCTTTTGAACTAACCATGCTTCAGTTAGGACTTTCAATGGTTGTAACATGGTCTGGTTCACGGTTTAAGAAACAAAGGATAATGGCTCGAAGTTTATTTGTACCCATCCCAATCTTCGTGATGTTCTTCGATCCTATGCTCAGTCAACTTTACGTTTAAATCCTAGAAGATCTTTGAAGTCGTAATATTGACATTTGATGATGGTTAAAGCACTGGAAGTTTATTTGGATAGGCAGTCATCCTTCTTTGTAAGGTTTTCTTTTGCTGAGGATTTGTAGTGACCTCTTTTTTTTTGACTTTGTTGTCCCTAACTTTTTCCTGAACTGTTTATTTTGAGATTACAGTCAGCGGGATATTTAAATTTTCGGTAAGTCTCCTTCATAGGTTTTGACTTAACAGTTCTTTTTATTTTTGATAGATGTTGACTGTCTGACTTAACAGTTACGGGAAACCATCAATATTTGTGTAAAAGCATACTGGCATGACTGAGTTAACTAAGTAAATACCCTGCCCCAGGTTATGATTAAGGGTTTTAATCTGTATGAGAAGGAAAGCTTCTACTTCTTAGGCTCAAAAGGGTTGACGAGGGATTAACATCCTTATATCTCCACTGTTTAGGAATTGAAACAATGCCTGTACATCGTCAACATAGTCTGTTCAAAAGCATATTGTATGAGGTTGCGGTATCATTTTCGTTATCCTCCCTCAAAAGGCTTACAGCTTAGCAGGAGTTGAATATCACAAAACATAAGTATAATAAAGACACAAATTGAAAAGAGTGATAGCGAAATAATTTATTCAAGACAAACATATGCAGTGCACTGATGATAATTATTAAAATAGATAATGTCTATCATAAGTCGAATGTTTAAACAAACAGAATAGAAATTGCGCGTGAAAATAAGTCTAATGATAAAAAAGTTCATCCTTCTGGACATTAATCAGTCTTGTCATGACTAGGCGTGGAAGCGTTGATCACCACAGGAGTCTTAGGAGGGTTGAACTCAATTTCACCAGCATTGATCATGTCTTGAATCTTGTTCCTCAGTGTCCAGCAGCTATTTGTATCGTGACCAGGGCTACCGGAGTGGTCACATCTCGCATTGGGATTATAGCCGCGAGCGGAAGTATTAGGATTCTTAGGGGGGTCCTTTAAAGTAATCAACTCTGACTTCAGCAAGTATTTTAATGCCTGATCCAGTGACATATTGATCTTTGTGAACTGATGCTTAGGTACATCTGGCTTGCATCGTTGTTGTGGAACTGGTGTAGAGATCGGAACTGCCCCAACAGATTAGTTGCATTCATTACGACCTTTCTGGTTGTACACAGTATTAGCCAAATGAGGTTCCTCAGGTAAGTTGAAGTCAATGATCTTGTCATCAATGAAGTCTTGAATCTTGTGCTTCAATTGCCAACAATCCTCTGTATCATGACCAGGACTATTCGAATGATAAGCACATCTCGCATGGTACTTGTACCCAGGAGTATGATTGGTAGGAAATGAATATGGAGGCAATAGAGTTATCAAGTTCTAATTGAGCAGTTGTTGCAGAACTTGAGACAGCGACATGTGTAACAGAGTAAATGATCGCTTAGGTTTGGATCTCCGATTATCTGGACTACCTTGCTGCTTATGTTGACTCTTCTCCTTCTTGATCAGAAGTGTCTTTAATTTTTCTTGTCCCTCGGCCAAGCTAAGGATCATCTCTTGGAACTGTTTGTTCTGAGCCTGAAGATTCTTGACAGATTGTTTGAGATCCATTTCCTTACTGAAATAAACAGCGGAAAGATGAGAGACATGTTTATAGAAACCTGTGATGCAATGTTTATGAATGATATGCGGGTGCAGATGCAATGTTTTCAAGGAACTAAAAGGATTTTAACATATGTTGAAACAAAAGAAAAAAACGTTATTATTAATTAAATTGCGAATTCATAAGGTCATAATCCATTGGTTACATCAAAGTGAAGATGCGAAAAAAAAGAATAAATAATAATAAATAAAAATGTAAAAATCAAAATTCTGGGACTTTTGTCTTCCTCACGACGCTTCCTTTTCAGAGTCCTGACTTCTTCCTTGTGTGCCTTGATCATATCTTCTCGTTCTTGGACAAGCCTGGAAATCTCCTCTTCCCATGAGTTGATCTGATCCGGAGAAATAAAATCTTCAATCTTCCATTTGCGAGAAAAATAGTCAAGTAAAGCCTCCCGCTCTTTAGCATTTGCTATCAACACTTCTTTTTCAGCTTCAGCTTCTCGCAAACGTCTCTCAAAGTCATCCCTTTCTCTCTTCAATTGGTTAACAGTTGCAACAAGATCTTCGTTTGGAGCAGGGACATATGGCTCAAACGCAACCGGAACAGCAGGAGGAGCTATTCTTGGTACTATAGGCGTATCAGATGGGTATGGCATCCCAAATTCAACAACTCGGTCATAAATCCATTGGAAGTATGGATCCAATGGAATATAGTTTCTCCTCCCTATGTCTTTTGCACCAACTTTCTTTACTTTTGACCAGGCTTTAATGAAGAGATCTCTTTTCTTAGCTTCATTAGAATCATAGCTGAAATATTCTGCACTAATATATAAGGAACATGGCTTGTCTTTTAAAGCGAAACCAAACTGATGTCGAGCTAAAATGGGGTTATAGGTTATTCCTCCGCGAACACCAAGAAGAGGTATGTTTGGGAATTCTCCACAACAATCAAACGACAAAGTTATCTCAAACTCTTTTTGGTACCAAATGACGTCGTCAAAAGAAAGCTTCATAATTCTCTGAGCCCAAGTTAAACCTTCTTCATTCCTTCTTATAGAGCGGGGTAAGTGCGAAATAAACCACTTATACAACAGAGGAGCACATCCAAGAACACAACCTTTCCTTTTTGACGCTCGAAAATGAATAGAGTGTAATAAGTCACCAAGTAGGGTAGGAACGGGATTCTTACTGAGGAATATCTTGATAGCAGCCACATCAACAATTTTATCATAATGGTGGAATAATACTTGCCCATAAATTAGCAAAGATAAAACACTCTCTAAAGCATCCATGCTTGAAGCCTTAGCAAAAATCTCCGCCTTTTCGTAGAGGAAGTCAAGAGGTAATCCAGAGTATTCTTTCTTACTAATCCAAACCTTCTCAATCTCAGCTTTTGGTAGGTGTAGGGCAGCAGCAATGTCTTCCCACTTAGGGTTTTCTTCCTTACCAGTATAAAGGATCCGATCGAGTACAGGAAGTCCCAGCAAGAATGGGAACTCTTCCAAGGATGGTACCAATTGAAAGTCTCGATAAGTGAAGCAATGTAACAGAGGATCATAGAATTGAATCATAGTATTGAGAAGAGTTTCATCCACATTAGTTCGCACCAAGCTTACAAGTGTGTTGAGAGACTCACTGAACCTGAGGGAACTAGAAATGTTGTCACAGAAAACCTTCAATGGTGTAGGCACTTTCTTGAAATGAAGGAAGAACGGTTTACGAACTTTGATTTCCATATTCAGATAACCTACAAAACAACATATGGTTAAGATCCTTCAGTTCCTTGAAATGGGTTAGTCATGATATGCATGTATGCATGAGGCACAAACACAAATAAGTCCACACAAATCACACAATTTCCTTAGGCTTGGCTTGCATGGGGTTTCGACCATGGGAGATACCCTTCCCCAAAGGTACTTCTAAGGATAAGGATGATATCAACAACGGGTTCTACCGAGTTACCCAGAATTGTCAGCCCTCCTAAAGCACCCTCGAACATGATACATACATACGATGCAATGATACTTTGAGAAAGAACCTATCTGAGTTGTAGTATCGGGTAGTGACTATGCTTTCAACATACATCAAGAGTAGTCCCCCCACTATGTTCCTAAAAGTCAAAATGGGTTAAAGGTAACTAAAGGTCCTTAAGCTCCGACTCACCCACAGATATCCGCACGAACCTCCCTCATACAAGAGAAGCATGCAAACACCCATAGAGGCCTAACTTAAGCGTGAACTCTCATATTGACCAATCCTCCACATACATGAAGGAGGTCGCCATGACTATGCCACTTCCTATCTTAAGTGTACTTGAAGCCGGGTATAGGATTCGTCCTTCATTTAATTCCCAAAACAACCCTGAAAAATTAAAGCAAGCAAAGCAAACAATAGAAAACATTTAAGTGATCCTAAACTTTAAGGTAACCCCTCTTTTTATTCGTAATATCGCCAGCAGAGTCGCCAGTTCTGTAATACGGTGGGAAAACTGACTTTTTGAAATGTTGCGGATAGCAAGAGTCGCCACCGACTTTTATTTTATCCAATTTAAAGAAAGGCTAAAAGAACAGAAAAAACCTTTTTGAAAGAGATTGAGTTCGGGGGGTAGATTATACAAAGGGAAGGTATAAGCACCCTTTGTATCCATGGTTATCCATGGGCTCTTAATTGCTTAGCTCACTTTGTTTGTTTGAAAATGTTTGAAGTGAAAAAGGATTTGAATAAGGACTTTAGCTTATAAAATAAGCGTAGCCTTTTTGAAGATTTTTGAAAAGATAGTGTAAAAGAAATTTTGAATTTAAACCAGAGCAAGCAATTAACAGCAATTACCCTTAAGTTGAAAGTTTATGTTCTTTAAGACTTTGATGGGAATGGGCTATCCATGCCATAAAAGGGGAAGGTAGTCCTTTAATTGGATTTAAAAAGGGTCATCGAAATTATCGTTCGCCACAAGACTGTCCCTGCCATAAAGAGGGCAGGTAGTCTAAGGGAAGGATAAAATAGTCACTTTAGGCAACCAATGAGGATACCTCAGCAATCGAAAAGGACTATCATCATCATATCGTAGGAAACCTCGAGGGACAAGATCATATAACCGAAGGCAACATCGAAGGGACTTATGATCTTTAGTGATGATAATGAACTGAGGGAAACATTTAGGTATCCTCGTATCCGAGGGACTTGACTATTTTGAAGTGAAATTAGAGGCAACAGGCAACAAGAAGGGTTACCATTAAAGGTGTGTGGATGCACAATCACGTGATTAAATTCAGATAATTTTATCTTGTAACAATTAATGATTCTAAGTTCAATTCAAGGTTTCCTCTCCCTATATTACTAACCACGCAGTTAATTATACATAAAATAAAATCGAAAAATAAAACCCTAATCAACTATTACATCCTGTGAGCAGTTACATAATAAGGCAAAAAACTTTGTGGGAAAACCACAAGAAATAATAAAGTGGATGATACCCTGCAATAATAAGGAAAAAATAAACTCGTTGGCAAACCACAAGAAAATACTAAATCTTGTAATCCTGCAAGGCAATCAAGCAATAATAATAAAGGGGCAAACAATAATTGGCAGGAAATAAATCAAGGTTAGAAAAATTTAGATTAACAAAAAAACAATTTTAAAATAAATTAGTGGTTAAAAATATTTAAGGGCAGGAAACCTAGACCTACAGTTAAGGACGACACCTATCTAAGACCCCTATGGCTATAGGGTTTCTAAAATAATCGAGGCTAGACAAACCCTAAAAATTAATTATTGGTTTTTAACCTAATTAATTTTAAAATCGGCTAATCCTGATTAAATTAATTTTATGAACCCTAATTTATTTTTAAATCAACCTAATTAATTAACCCTAATTTTAATCTAATCAAACCTATTTTTTAAATAATTAAAACTAAATTAAATTACTTAGACAAATAAATTTGAATTAATAAAAAAAGAACTATTTGAATTAATGATTAAAAAAATAAATGTTTTGATTTTATGAAAAAAAGGTTTTTTGTTTTTATATGAAAAGAGTATTTTTTAAAAAAGATTAAAAAAAAGATTAAAGAGTATGATAGTGCATGCGTCTTAACGCGTGGGATCCCTGGGTTTCGAAACAAGTTTCGCGCGCATTCCAACCAATGAGGAGTGACGCGTAGTCGTCTTCAACCTCCAAACTGTTGTCTTAGGTCTGCAACTCCCTTTAGCGACGGTTCCGAGTCGTAGCCATAACCTGCATCTTACGAATACGTGCAAAACCACACAAAAATATTTCGCAAGGCTATCAATGAGTTCGTCTAGGCCTCACGAGTTCAACCATGGCCTTTATTTGGCCTAATTTTACCTGTATAAAAAATCCCTAATCGAAGCTAGCAAACCCTAACAATGGTTATCGGTCACAAATGCGCACAAGAATCAAATTAAACATCCAGAAACCATTTATGATTGGATTTTGAGAGCTTCAATATGGATTCCAAGGCTGCAAGAACGTCCCCTAGTGATCTGCAAAGCTTATGCTCTTATAGGAGAATGATTTTAGGTTAAAAACCTGGACCAAGTCTTCTTGAATCAATTACTTGAAATTTGATTTCAATATGATTTTAAAGTTTCTATTTTTGCCAAATTTCATATCCAATCTTCACCAAATTTGTTTGCACGAAATTACATGGAAAATATGCTATTTAATTCATTGAATTTGATTGGAAATCAAATCCAAATAATCTCTTTTCCATAATTCCTTGAATATTTGATTTTAATTGCTTTTTAAATGAATAAAAATTCATATAAAATCAAATAAATCATATAATTTTGTGGCTATTGGATCTTGGGCTCTACATATCATCAGGATGGGGATAAGATCTTGAAAATATGGGCCTATTTGCAAAAACAATCATTTTGAGGCCTTTTGTTTCACATTTTTTTTCTCTTAAAATGGTCCAACTTTGACAAGGCATATATCCCTCAATTTTTAAGATATGGATGAGTTCTAGAACTTTTTGGAAAGCTCACTTTGGAAGCGTTTTTCCATTTGAGGATTTTATCTTGATGATATGGGTTTTGACAAAAAACTGCTTTTGGTTGACTTTCAAAAAGGACCTGTAATGTTTTGGTTCATATCTCTCAAATTAAGCATTTCTAGCCTTGGCGTGTGAGAGACAAAGTTGTTGAGAATTCAGTTTCCTTCAAATTGAGCTTGGGATGGAAAATTTAAGATCTTCCATGTGAAAGTTATGGCTGGTCAAAGTTCAGTTGACTTTAGGTCAAAAAACCCTAATTTAGAAACTTTAGGTTTTGTTGATTTCTGAACTTCGCTTGATGAATCATGATCAATCCTTGATCAAATGATGAATGATACTTCAAAATAAGGATGTTGACAAAAAATCAGGAATTTTGATAGTACTTTGACCACAGTTGACTTTTAGGTCAAACTAGTCGACTGTTGACTTTCTGAGCAATTGACTGGGCAATCCATGGAATTGAAACCTGAATTTTGTCATGGAGATAGTTTGAAACATTATAAGCCTTATGAAATCCCTTAGAGACCTTAATTCATTCATTTTCTTCAGAGAATTCAAAACCCTAGTTCAGGAGGTCATTGTGTAGGAGAGTGTGCCCTTGAGTGTTGAACTTTGGTATGAGTTTTGGAAGGTGAAAAGAGATGGGAAAATTTTGGGGTATGACAACTACCTTCTTACTTACCTCTTCTTTACCTAAAATGCAAGTAGGATGCATTGGGGTATTTGCTTCTTTACCTAAAATGCAAGTAGGATGCATTGGGGTATTTGTTTCTTTACTTTCTGATAGCTTAAATTTCTTCAAAAGTTCCTTGACAGATTTTGTTTGATGTATGTAATTACCTTCAGAAGTTTGGTTTATTTGAATTCCCAGAAAGAATTTTAGCTCACCCATCATGCTCGTTTCAAATTCTGCCTGCATAGACTCAACAAATTCTCTTCCAAGAGAGATATTAGAAGTTCCAAAAAATAAAATCATCCACATATATTTGATAGATTAAGATATCATTTTTAAATGATTTTCAAAATAGTGTTGTATCAACTTTTCCTCTGGTGAAATCCTTTTCTAGAAGGAATGAGCTTAAACGTTTGTACCAAGCTCGGGGAGCTTGTTTTAGTCCATATAAAGATTTCTTTAGTTTAAAAACATGTTCAGGATATATTGAATCTTCAAATCCAGGAGGTTGGTGAACATACACTTCTTCTTCAATATAACCATTTAAAAATGCACTTTTAACATCCATTTGATATAATGTTATGTTATATTGAGCAGCATAAGAAATTAATAATCTGATAGATTCTAACCTGGCGAATGGGGCAAAGGTTTCATTATAGTCAATACCTTCTTGTTGACTATACCCTTGAGCAACCAGTCGTGCCTTGTTTTCTGGTAACTTCTCCTTGCTCATTCATCTTGTTTCTAAACACCCACTTTGTTCCAATTATGTTGAATCCTTCAGGTCATGGAACAAGATCCCATACATTATTTCTGGTGAATTGATTTAATTCTTCTTGCATGGCAATAATCCAATCCGTATCTTGAAGGGCTTCATCTATTGAGGTTGGCTGAATCAATGACACTAAACCAAATAATGAATTCTCATTATTTCTCATAAATGCTCTAGTTCTGATAGGATCATCTTTCTTGCCAAGTATGACATCTTCTGGATGATGTGTGGTGAATCTTGGAAATCTTTTATGATGGTTCTCTTCAGAGATTCTCAGATTCTCCATGGTTGATGTGATTGAGGGGACTTCTGAATCATCTTTATCTTCTGGATCATCAAGATTCGTGATTTGTTCATCTGTATCTTCAAAATTTTCAATCTGCTTTGGCTTTTGATGGCCAAGCTTATCATCAAATCTTATATTGATTGATTCTTCAACAATTAAGGTTTCTCTATTATATACTGGGTAGCCTTTTGAGCATTCAGAGTATCCTAGCAAAAAACACTTTTGTGCTTTAGAATCAAACTTGTTCAGATGTTCTTTAGTATTAAGAATAAAACAGGTACAACGAAATGGATGAAAATATGAAATGTTGGGTTTCCTATTCTTCCATAGTTCATAGGGGGTCTTTTCAAGAATAGGTCTTATAGAGACTCTATTTTGAATATAGCATGTTGTGTTTACAGCTTCTGCCCAGAAATGCTTAGCCTTGTTAGCTTCATTAATCATAGTTCTAGCCACTTCTTGTAATATTCTGTTCTTACGTTCTACCACCCCATTCTGTCGAGGAGTTCTAGGACATGAGAAATTATGAGAGATTCCACTATCTTTAAAGAACTTCTCGAAGAAATGGTTCTCAAATTCTCCTCCATGATCACTTCTAACCTTTAAGATTATAAGTTCTTTTTCATTTTGAACTTCGTTACAGAAGTCAAAGAATACATTATGTGATTCATCTTTTTGTTTTAAGAATTTTACCCATGTCCATCTGTTGTAGTCATCAACAATGACCAATCTGTACTTCTTGCCTCTGATTGATGCAGTTTTATCTAGAGCAAACAAATCAATATGCAGAAGTTCTAATGGTCTAGATGAGGAAACAACATTTTTAGATTTTAAAGAGGTTTTTGAAAACTTTCCCTTTTGGCATGCTTCACAAAGAGCATGAGTTGAACTTCAGATTTGGGATACCTCCCAATCTTTTGTGCCAAACCCATTGCTCATCATTGACAGACAGATGACAAGTTACTTTCTGATTTTTAAGTTCAGAGAGATCAATTTTATAAATTTTATTCCTTATCTTACCAGTAAAAAGGATTGAACCGTCTTTCTGACTAACAACCTTACAAGACTCTTGATTAAAGATTATGTCATAGCCGTTGTCACTTAATTGACTTATAGAGAACAAGTTATGGTCTAAACCGTCTACTAGTAAAACATTAGTTATAGAGGGAGAGTTACCGTTATCGATAGTTCCTGAACCAATAATCTTTCCTTTTTGGTTCCTTCCAAATATAACGCCCCCGCCAGATTTAAGTTCCAAGCTTTGGAACATAGACTTTCTTCTTGTCAAGTGCTGCGAGCATCCAGAGTCCAGGTACCATGACTGGTATCTTGACTTCACTACTAAGGACATCTGCAACATAGATCATTTTCTTCTTAGGTACCCATATCTATTTGGGTCCTTTTGTGTTAGTGTGCCTAAAGTTCTGTTTGACTTTAGGTCATGCATGAGAACTATCATAATAGAATGTATATTTGATATCATGAGTGTGTCCAAAATTAAATTGTGTATGCAATGGATTATATGTGATTGTCATTTCATCAATCAGTTTAGGTTGATATGGTTCCTTTCCTTTGGATGAATAATAGCCAATACTAGTTCTATTGTTTCTACTTACAGCATAAATCATAGAAGCTATTTTGCTTCTGTTTAGACTTTTAGCAAGAAATTTTTGAAAACCATCGTCATATTCTTTCAAAATAACTTTAGTACTTGAAGAACTTTCTGACTTAAGGATTTTTTGATTTTTCAGATCTTTTATAAGTTTCAAATTATTATTTTTAAGCTCAGCATTCTCATTTTTAAGTTTTTCTGTTTCAGCTACTAAGTTGTTCTTTAGCTTCTTATATTTGATTTTTAATCTATTGTGGTTCTCTAGAAATTCTGAGAGACTTTCTTCTAGCTCTTCTCTATTAAGTTCAGAAAATACCTCATTAGTTTTTGCTTCTGAATCTGAACTGTTTTCGGTGGTGGCTGTAGCAACCTGCCCTAAAAATTAAAGGTTTAGAGTCGCCACCTATTCTGAAGGGAGAATAGGAAATCCTACGCAGATATGAGATTCGGGGTAAGTTATTATATTCAAGTCGAGGGAAGGTGTTAGGCACCCCCAACCCTTTCCTAAGGTTTGATCTAAGATGAAGGCTTATGGGTAAAATATTTAGGATAATAGCTAAAGAAGTGAAAAGGGAAAAATTGAGATTTTAAATGAATTGAGATTTTAGGGAGGGGGACTCGCCTTGGTTATCCAAGTGCCTACGTATCTCCTTATAGAGAATCAGAGTCAACGGAGTTCGGGCACAGGGTTGTACGCCTTAGAATTGATTATGGAGGTGTTTGAAGGCTCTTTGAATGGCCTATCGTAGTTTTGAAATGCAAATGTTCGTAAGGTATTTTGAATTACCTTATCGTAGTTTGAACATCACAGTATTGAAGAGATGAAAATATGTAGTGTCGTGGTTTAGTGTGTTTTGAATGTTTGGGCGTACAACCCTGATTTAACATGTCACCGTTAGTTGCGATGATCAATAGGTTTGATCATTATAGTTAACGGATTAAATAATGTATTGCTGGTTGCTCTGATCGACAGATTCGATCGTCACGGGCAGCAAATGAAGTGTGTTTTAATCTTGTAATTTTCAATTATTTATCGTTATCCCTCATAATCAATAGGTTTGATTACTACACGATAACGAGTTAAGTATGCTAATCATTGTAACCAATAGATTTGGTTAGAACCATTTAGCAAAATAAAATGTGTTTTATTATTGGATTTGATTAATTAAATTAATCGATTATTAATCATTGCGACTAATAGATTTAGTCGGAACGAATAACAAATTAAATCCTAAAACTTTGGCCAAGCGGCCAGTGGGATTGGGCAAACCCTAATGTATTGGTAATTTTAATAGGGTTTTTGTCATTTTTATAACAATTAATATTAATTAAATTAATTAAATCGAATTAATCGGGAAAATAATCGGGAATATAATTATGATCCTAATCCTAATTCACATCCTAATCCTAATTTAAAGATTAAATCATATATATATATATATATATATATATATATATATATATATATATATATATATATATATATATATATATATATATATATATATATATATATATATATATATATATATATATATATATATATATATTAATATATTAAGATAATTAAACAATCATAAATAATATACAAATAATATATACATAAAAATAAATAAAGGAACCTGGTGGCGAAATCCTGTATAGCGCCCCTGGGAGTGTCCACCGTGGGCTTGCAGCTCCTGGATCGTTGGATTCGCTGCTTGATGGATCCAAGGGTTGTTGTATGAGAGTGTACCATGGTGAGGCGCAGGAGAAGATCCATTGAATCTTGAGGAAACCAGAACACATAATTGTTAAAAAATATATAAGTCCAAGGTGGGGTTCGAACCCCCGTCTCCATGACTACAAGCGTGGTGTTTTGCCAACTGCGCTGGATATTGGTAGTTGACAACTGAATGGAACGAATCAAATATAATGAATAAATTCCTTTTAGAAATTTGAACTGCCAGCCTTCGTCTTCCCCAATGCATCTGTTTTTTTAGCTACAAATCGAGTGCGATTTTGCTGCGAAAACACCCATAGCCAATTCCTGTACACACCTAACTTGCTCAAACGACGTGATAAACAAAGGGTGAAACCATGGTTCGACTCAAAACCTTCTTCTGAATCCGTCAGTGCCATCAATTCGGACCAATTGCCCCTAAATACCAAATCCCTAATTTCAAACCTTGGTAACCTAACAATGGTAACCAAACACACCGGTGCTAAAGCTTCACATAAACGAACCAGAAACGATATACACATCCATACGAACTCAACCATATAATCAAACAGTGTTTATGATCATTAAATTAGAGAAGTCGAGGAGAAAAAAATGAGCAAATCGTGACCCTCTAGCTCGCGATTCTGGAGGTGTTGGTGAATAATGGCGATGCAGTTAGCTTCAGAGAATCACTGGGTATCGATTGGTAGCCTTGGAATGGCCTAAACTGAATCCAATCTTAGTCTGCCATTCCCCTCCCTCCCACGTTTTTTGTTCTTGAGCAAACTGTTTCTGCGGCCGAATTCTTCCTCCCCTTCCCTCTGACTCAGCTTGGATACTTATAAACATTGTCTTAGGTCAACAATCTTGCACCAAATCCCTTTAAATCGTGTTCTTTGATGACAAAAAAAAAATTGATTGGAACTTGATTGAAATACCATGAAATCTTTCCTATTTAGGCAAAATTTTGATTTTCTCCTTTTTTAATCCTCTTTAGCACGAAATTATACCATAAATATGGTGTTTGGATGATTGGGATTGGTTGACAAATAAATCAAAACAAATCTTTTGTGTTTTTTCATTGATTAGTTGATTTAAATAGTATTTTAAATGAATAAAATTCACTAAAAAATATAATAAAAATCACATAATCATGGTATTGGTCTTGGACATTCTTGGTGACCTCTTAAGCAAGTTTGGATCATAAAAAGTCAGGCCCATTTGTAAAGACATCCATTTTTAACCTTATTTCCTCACATATTTCCCACAAAAATTCACCAACTTTGACAATGCATATCTCCCTCAATTTTTAAGATATGGAAGAGTTCTATAACTTTTTGGAAACCTCGAGATGTCCTCTAGAAGTCACTTTGGAACATATTTTTCATTTGAGGATTTTATCTTGATGATATGACCTTTGACAAAAAACAGCTTTCTTGTGATCTCCTAGAAGGACCTGTAATGTTTTGAACCATATCTCTTAAATGAAGCATTTTTGGCCTTAACTTGTTAGAGACAAAGTTGTAGAGGATTCAATTTCCTTCAAAATAGGCTTTGAGTAAGAAATTTTTGATGCTCCATGTAAAAGTTATGACCAGTAAAAGTTGAGTTGACTTTTCCGATAAAAAACCCTTAATTTGAACCTTTTGACTTTGTTCATTTCTGAGTCTTTATTAACGGATCATGATCAACCTTTGATCAAATGATGGATATAGCCTCAAGTAGTTGATGTTTACCAAAATTCTGGAGTTTTGACTGTGCTTTAACTGTAGTTGGCTTTTAGGTCAACATAGTCGACTATCGATCGTCTGAGCATTTGAATGAGAAATCCTTGGGATTGAAGCTTGATAATTGACATGGAGATACCTTGAGACATATGGGACACCTTGAGATCCATTTGAGGCCTTAGAGATTCAAATTCTTTTGATGAAGTGCAAACCCTAGCTTTGGATATTCTGAATCAGGAGAGTATTCATTGAGCCAACCCTTGAACCTTGAATCCTTGATGATGAAATGAGATGGGCAAATTTTGGGGTATGACAACTTCCCCTGTTCAGTCTTCTTAAACCTGAAGAGTTAGATAGGCACGTCTTCCTATTGTGATCTAAAGGTAGAAGATGATTGGACACTGAAAATGCCCTGAAATTTGCATCTGTTGGGAAGACATTCCGTGGGAGATGGGCATAGAGATGCCACCCGAGGTAAATACCCCTCTTTTTTTGAATGCGAAGCAGATGCTCTCTGGAAAGAACCACGTGTTTTGATCGTAGCACAGCCTAAAAAGGCAACCTGAATTTTATGCAATGTCATGATGCATGTGATGTATGATGCAGTGAGCTTCTCAAAATAAATGTGAGCGATGTATGTATATGCATTATGTATGAATGAGGTATGTTAGTTGAATGATGCATGATTGTTAGTTGAAGTATGTTAGTAAGTTTGAAAAAGAAAAACAAAACCTTGTTTGAAATTTTGAAGAAGATCACTGCCGAGGGACTAACGTGATGAACCCAATTGAAGAACCTTTGAAAAAATTTGTGTTCAGGGAAAATAAATCCCTATTCGTTGCTGGAGATGATATTAATTAGTGAGAAGATTTGAAGGAGATCACTGCCAAGGGACTAACGTGATGAACCTCATTGAAGAAACCCTTTGTAAAACCCTTTGTAAAACCCCTTTGTTTTTTCGAAGTAGATCACTGCCGAGGGACTCACGTGATAAACCCCATTGAAGAAACCCTTTGTAAACCCCTTTGTAAAACCCCTTTGTTTTTTCGAAGTAGATCACTGCAGAGGGACTAACGTGATGGACCCCATTGAGAAACCCTCTGTAAAACCCTTTGATCACTGCCGAGGGACTAACTTGATGGGTAAACGTAACTATCAATAGCGACGACTCGCAGTTTTGTTGTGTAGAAGATGGTTAACTTGCTATAGCGCCAGCAAGCTTTCGTAGTTTGTGAACCCCACTTACTATAGTTATAGTAAGTTTCCGTAGTTTGTGAACCCCACTTACTATAGTTCTAGTAAGTTTCCGTAGTTTGTGAACCCCACTTACTATAGTTCTAGTAAGTTTCCGTAGTTTGTGAACCCCACTTACTACAGTTCTAGTAAGTTTCCGTAGTTTGTGAACCCCACTTACTATAGTTCTAGTAAGTTTCCGTAGTTTGTGAACCCCAAAAAGATCAGTTGTTATAGCTCTAGCAAGTTCTCCTGCACCAATAGGATTACTCGTCATAGTTCTGACAAGCTCACATGCACCATTTGGATCATTTGCCCTGGCTCGGACAAATTTTACCTACACCATTTGGATCATTTACGTTGGTTCGGACAAATTTCACCTGCACCATTTGGATCATTTACCCTGGTTCGGACAAATTTCACCTACACCATTTGGATCATTTGCCCTGGTTCAGACAAATTTCACCTACACCATTTGGATCATTTGCCCTGGCTCGGATAAATTTCACCTACACCATTTGGATCATTTGCCCTGGCTCGGACAAATTTCACCTACACCATTTGGATTATTTGCCCTGGTTCGGACAAATTTCACCTACACCATTTGGATCATTTGCCCTGGTTCGGACAAATTTCACCTGCACCATTTGGATCATTTGCCCTGGTTCGGACAAATTTCACCTACACCATTAGGAGTCATTTGCCCTGGTTCGGACAAATTTCACCTACACAATTTGGATTATTTGCCTTGGTTCGGACAAATTTCACCTACACCATTTGGATCATTTGCCCTGGTTCGGACAACTTTCACCTGAACCATTTGGATCATTTGCCCTAGTTCGGACAAATTTCACCTACACCATTAGAAGTCATTTGCCCTGGTTTGGGCAAATTTCACCTTCACCATTAGGAGTCACTTGCCCTTGTTCGGACAAGTTTACCTGCACCGTAGGAATTACCGGCCATGGTTCTGACAAGCGTACCAGCATGAAAAAGATTCACCTGTTTGGAGACTCACGACTCGAGGGTCGGAGAAAATAGCATGTCAAATATCCACGACTCGAGGGTCGGAAAGGAAACCATATGTTTAGAAACTCACGACTCGAGGGTCGGAAAACACACCTATTACAACACGAGGGTTGGAAACTTACGACACGCAGGTCGGGAAATAAACCTATCACAACGCGGGGGTTAGAAACTGGACTTTTATAGTATTTGAATTCACTAGATGATATGCATGCTAATGCGTATGTATATGTTTTATGAGTGAAATGAACAGCAAGGTTGCTATCATCGGTAAGGTTACCGGGATACATCAATCAGGTGATCGGGTGAATATCTCCGTAAGGTTGCTATCATCATTAAGGTTACTGGAATCGGTAAGGTTACTGGAAAGCATCATTCAGGCGATTGGGAAGAATATCTCAGTAAGGTTACTGGCATCGGTAAGGTTATCGAAAGCATCAATCAGGTGATTGGAAATAAACCAACAGTAAGGTTACTGTCATAGGTAAGGTTATCGGAAGCATCAATCAGGTGATTCGAAATAAACTAACAGTAAGGTTATTGTCATCGGTAAGGTTACAGGGAAGCAGGTGGATAGTATGGTTTAGCGCCAGAGTTTTTTTTTTGATGTTTTGATGTATGGGATAATGCTTATGCTCATGCATATGTTGAGTGGAATGAAATGATGTCTTCTACAAGACTACCTGAAAAGGTTTCTGGAATGGATATGAAAATTTGTCTTAAAGAAGACTACGTGAAAAGGTTCTTAGCAAAGGATGAAGATTGTCTTAAAGAAGACTGCCTGGAAAGGCTGAAAAAAATGTCTTAAAAGACTACCTAAAAAGGTTTTTGGAAAGGAAAATGAATTTCTTTAGAGAAGACTACCTAGAAAGGTCCCTGAAAGAGAATGTCTTAAAGAAGACTACCTAAAAAGGTTCTTGGAAATGGCGATGATTGTCTTACAGAAGACTACCTAGAAAGGCTCTTATAAAAGAATGTCTTAAAGAAGACTACCTAAAAAGGTTCTTGGTAAAAGAATGTCTTAAAGAAGACTACCTGAAGAGGTTCCTAGAGAGGATCGTAAGATTTGTCTTAAAGAAGACTACCTAAAGAGGTTCCTAGAAAGGATCGTAATATTTTTCTTAAAAAAGACTACCTAAAGAGGTTCCTAGAAAGGATCGTAATATTTGTCTTAAAGAAGAATACTTAAAAAAGTGTGATGTAATGTATCCACCAATGTATGTAATGCATGACTTATGTATATTGCATGATGCTCCGATGATAGGTTGTTGATAACCAAAGCGTATATAGCTTGCTGGAGTTGTAAGTTTGTTTGAGAGGGTGTGATGCTAGCGCGACTTCCCAATCCCTGTTTTTTGAATTTTGAAGATCGTAGTTAGGAGAAAGATTTGTCTGATGTTGTAAAGTGTGAGAATGCCTTTTTATTTGGATGTGCGCCTTGCCCCAGTTTGGCTTTTTGAAATACTCCACGCCTTTAACCTTTGGGGTTCTCCACATCTTTAACCTTTCGAGGTCCTCCACACCTTTAACCTTTGAATTGTTCACCTTATGGATTTGATATCCAATGTCCCAGTGTTTAGTGGAAAAAGATGCCTATGATCTCCAAGCTATGAAGGGAGTGCTCCATGAAATGACCTTGTCATATGCTCCGACGTTTAGATTGAAGGGTATGCCCTTGATCTCCAGGATATGGAGGACTATCCATAGTGTTCTATCCTTTCAAATTTGAATTCTTCCCATGTTTGACATGCCCCTGTTTGTTATTGCTTCGAGGTGTGCCCCAAGTCGATTGAACCTTAGGAAGAGTGCCCCTAGTGAATAGGATGTTTGATTGCATGCCCCTGTGATCTTTGAAATTTTGCCCATGTTTAGGAGAACCCCCTAGACGTGGTTCCCCATTCCAGAGTCTTTATTAGAAAGATCGCCTTTGATTAAACCAATTTCGAAATCTCCTCGATGCTAAGTGTATATAAGTAACTCCAATGAGATGCGTATGCAAGTTTTAAAATCGAAGTCCGTTATGAATTAGGACTGGATGATTAGAAATGAATGCTTGAAAAAGCGTAGCGGTTAGAAATAGTTTTAACAAACTTCAGGAGTCAGTATAACAAAATCCTGCTTAATATGCTTTCGTAGTTAACCTTGCCTCAATTAGGACTTTTGAATGTTGTAACTTGGCCTTGGTTCAGGGTTTAAGAAACAACAGATATAAGGCTTAACATTTATTTAGCCCACCCCTTTCTCCTTGATATACTCCAAATCCTAAGAATTCGCCTAATCCAATGATTGCGCTTTGTTTGCAAGAGAATCGTTTCAATTTCGATGTTGAGCAAAAGCCTTAGTAGGGATCCAAGCACCGATGAAAAGTGTTGTAGAGATCCAAGCTTTGATGGGAAGTTTCGATGGTTTAGCAGTCACATGATTATCCTTTGTATTTCGCCTTTGTTTTTATCCCTTATTTTTGCATGAACCAACTCCTTTGAGTTTGATCCATCGGGATGCCCTAATTTTTGCCTAAGCCCTTTTTGTTTTTCTTTCCTGAAATTTTCCGTTTTGACTTAGCGGGCGTTTTTTCTTTTGAAGGCTCTTTTTGAGATTTGATCCTTGGATATTGAATGTGGTGACTGCCATGTTGACTTTGATTTGTAAGCTTTGATTTTGATACTTCCTCGATCTTGAATGATGTATTGAGGAAGAAGATATGCTTGATCATTCGCTCTGCTTGATCCTTAGGCTCGAACCTTGCTTGGGTTGACTGATTCTCTTGACAACCAAAATGCACCATTGAATTAATCGAAATCTACCCTGCCCCTGGTTGAAATCAAGGTTTATTTGAAAAGTAGAAACAAACTCCAACTCCTGGCTCGAGGGGGTAACGAGGGGTTAACATCCTTATATCTCCACAGTTTGGGAATTGAAACAATGCCTGTACATCGTCGGTTCGGTCTTACCTTGAAAGCATACGTTTAGCGGACTTAGTTATTTCTATTCATCATTCTCCCTTAAGTTTTTTAATAATCCTAAATTTGAATTTGAAAATAGCACAAAAGTGTGCGAGTGGAAAGTCGCAGTGGTGAGCGAATGAATTGACTCCAAAACCTGCACGGTCATCCCATTAGAATTGCTAATCCGAAGGTACAACTTTTATCCTGAGTGACACTTAGCGATCGTAGGGGTTGAAATTTTGACATGATAAACACCTATTAATCTTAGGGACCATCTCCTTTGTAGATCCGTTGACCTTGTTTCACTCCTTAGTTCATGGGCTTGTAGAAGTGAAGGGTAACCTCGAGTTCTCCTTGGGGACGTCAAACCTGTCGGGCATAAGTTGTTAGCGGTGGGTTTTCGTCGTATCGGAACTTCATGAGTTTCCTTTGACAGAACCTCTTTTGATTTTTTCTAAGGATAGTATCACACCATTCGCAATCTTCAGCGTTTGTGAATTGACGTAGAAAATTTATGACCCTTTTGCCCCTTGGTGGGGAGTCAACATATGTCGCCTTCCCTCCATCGTAGTTATGCAATCTTTGTTCAGGATATTGCCCCAGTTGGACTAAACCTTGCCCCCCAGGTTATCGTAGAGCGTCCTTGTAAATTTGATATGTTCTAAGATGAACCCCTTTATGACTAGATACCCCTTGAGTGTATCTATGAGGGAACTCCTTTTTTGAACTAATCCTTGCTAGACGATAGCCTTTGTTGTATTTATAATCTTGTTACGACAAGGCATGGACATGCGACTGACATGGTGACAGACATCCTTTTCTCCTTAGTAAGACTAAGATCATTCTCAATACTTTATCCTCCTGTCTCTATAGTTTATGATCCTTTGTTTTTCTCCATGAGTCTCGGGAAATCGGCTAGCACGGTAAGTAAGGATGCGGGCGAAGATGCAAATGTAAATGTATGAATGCATGAAAATGCAGATGCATGCGTATGCACAGGACTCCTTTATTTTATTTTTTTGCATATTATAACTCCTTGTATGTAATTCCATGCAGACGTGCGACGTGTAATCCTAGGGATAGCCTTAGAGGCGACATTAGACCCTAGCGAAATCCTTGCAAGATAGATGTTATGACACGCCAATGGAAATCCCTTAGATTAGGGAGTACGTAGAAGGTAGCGGCTGGTGATCGTTCAAGACAATCACCAAATCGCATGGCCATCAAGAGGCCGTTCGACGTGTACCAATGAAGTTGTCCCTCGTGGGAAGGTTCTCTATGCGGAACACAACCTATATAAGGACGATATCGGATGAAGTGAAATCCCTACAAGCTAGGGATGCAAGGTGTATAGATGGAAATCCAAAAACCCTACAAGTTACGGGGGTGCGCGGAAACAAGCACAAAGTGACCGTTCAGGACAGTCACTAGATCTCATAGCCATCGAGAGGCCAATCGAACGTATGCTAACGAAGATGTCCTTCGAACGAAGGATGCGATTTTAGGAATAGAATCCCTATAGGCTATGGAATGTGTAGACGTAGGCACGGAGTGATCGTTCAAGACAGTCACTAGATCGCATGGCCATCGAGAGGCCAATTGACGTGCGTAAATGAAGATGTCCTTCGTGGGAAGGACACGTAGTTGTAAGAATACAAGGATATGTAAGGAAAGTCCTTACAGGCTAGGGAGTGCGTAGATACAGGCGCGGAGTGACCGTTCATGACAGTCACTAGGTCTCATGGCCATCGAGAGGCCAATCAACGTGCATAAATGAAAGTGTCCTTCGTGGGAAGGACGTCACCTTGTAAATAGAATCCCTACAGGCTAGGGAACGCGTAGAAAAACCTGCAAAATTAAAGCGCATATATTCGCAGTATATAAATTGCACATATATAATAAGCACGTAAGCACATAAGCCCTAGGTTCATAGGTTCGACGTAACGGCTTAGGGTGCCTACCCTTCCCATTGGTATGTTCTAGAAGGTCTCATGGGGTCGTTCGTAGCCGCCGAGACTTTTTGCCTCTTTGGATTTTAGAACGACTCATTTTATCCATGAGGTTCGAGTTTTAGGGGTAGGTTCCCAGAGAGATCAGCCAAATACCAAGTCCTGCCCTCAACAAGGTCAAGCCTCGTATCAGACATTTCCGGATATTCAACCCACTCTGAGTGGAATTATAATAAGACTCGTAGGCGATGTAATTCCCCTCGGGTCTTAAATATAATTCCCACGCTTAGGTTTAACGGCAATTTATATACAACCCAAAAATGCAATAAAAATAAAAAATATTCAAATAATCAAATATTTAATTAAAATTGCTATAAACAAATTAAATTGTAAATAAATAAATAAAATTAAGCAATTTAAATATTTATATAAAAACCATAAACTCTGGAAATTGCAAATAAATATATAAACAAATATTTAAATATTTAAATATTTAAATATAAAAAGAAAGAAATAAAACCTAAACCCTAATCCAAAACCCTAATTTTGGAAAATTAGCCAAACCCTAAAAAATTTGCCAAAACCCTAAATGATTCGCCAAAACCTTAACCCTGCCAAAACCTATAGGAGCATAATAATTCACCATTTTTAGTTATTCCCCAGCAGAGTCGCCAGCTGTAGCAACCTGCCCTAAAAATTAAAGGTTTAGAGTCGCCACCTATTGTGAAGGGCGAATAGGAAACCCTACGCAGATATGAGATTCGGGGTAAGTTATTATATTCAGGTCGAGGGAAGGTGTTAGGCACCCCCAACCCTTTCCTAAGGTTTGATCTAAGATGAAGGCTTATGGCTAAAATATTTAGGATAATAGCTAAAGAAGTGAAAAGGGAAAAATTGAGATTTTAAATGAATTGAGATTTTAGGGAGGGGGACTCGCCTTGGTTATCCAAGTGCCTACGTATCTCCTTATAGAGAATCAGAGTCAACGTAGTTCGGGCACAGGGTTGTACGCCTTAGAATTGATTATGGAGGTGTTTGAAGGCTTTTTGAATGGCCTATCGTAGTTTTGAAATGCAAATGTTCACAAGGTATTTTGAATTACCTTATCGTAGTTTGAACATCGCAGTATTGAAGAGATGAAAATCTGTAGTGTCGTGGTTTAGTGTGTTTTGAATGTTTGGGCGTACAACCCTGATTTAACATGTCACCGTTAATTGCGACGATCAATAGGTTTGATCATTATAGTTAACGGATTAAATAATGTATTGCTGGTTGCTCTGATCGATAGATTCGATCGTCACGGGCAGCAAATGAAGTGTGTTTTAATCTTGTAATTTTAAATTATTTATCGTTATCCCTCATAATCAATAGGTTTGATTACTACACGATAACGAGTTAAGTATGCTAATCATTGTAACCAATAGATTTGGTTAGAACCATTTAGCAAAATAAAATGTGTCTTATTATTGGATTTGATTAATTAAATTAATCGATTATTAATCATTGCGACTAATAGATTTAGTCGGAACGAATAACAAATTAAATCCTAAAACTTTGGCCAAGCGGCCAGTGGGATGGGGCAAACCCTAATTTATTGGTAATTTTAATAGGGTTTTTGTCATTTTTATAACAATTAATATTAATTAAATTAATTAAATCGAATTAATCAGGAAAATAATTGGGAATATAATTATGGTCCTAATCCTAATTCACATCCTAATCCTAATTTAAAGATTAAATCATATATATATATATATATATATATATATATATATATATATATATATATTAATATATTAAGATAATTAAACAATCATAAATAATATACAAATAATATATACATAAAAATAAATAAAGGAACCTGGTGGCGAAATCCTGTATAGCGCCCCTGGGAGTGTCCACCGTGGGCTTGCAGCTCCTGGATCGTTGGATTCGCTGCTTGATGGATCCAAGGGTTGTTGTATGAGAGTGTACCATGGTGAGGCGCAGTAGAAGAGCCATTGAATCGTGAGGAAACCAGAACACATAATTGTTATAAAATATAAGTCCAAGGTGGGGTTCGAACCCCCGTCTCCATGATTACAAGCGTGGTGTTTTGCCAACTGCGCTGGATATTGGTAGTTGACAACTGAATGGAACGAATCAAATATAATGAATAAATTCCTTTTAGAAATTTGAACTGCAAACCATCGCGCGCCCCAGCCTTCGTCTTCCCCAATGCATCTGTTTTTTTAGCTACGAATCGAGTGCGATTTTGCTGCGAAAACACCCATAGCCAATTCCTGTACACACCTAACTTGCCCAAACGACGTGATAAACAAAGGGTGAAACCATGGTTCGACTCAAAACCTTCTTCTGAATCCGTCAGTGCCATCAATTCAGACCAATTGCCCCTAAATACCAAATCCCTAATTTCAAACCTTGGTAACCTAACAATGGTAACCAAACACACCGGTGCTAAAGCTTCACATAAACGAACCAGAAACGATATACACATCCATACGAACTCAACCATATAATCAAACAATGTTTATGATTATTAAATTAGAGTAATCGAGGAGAAAAAAATGAGCAAATCGTGACCCTCTAGCTCGCGATTCTAGAGGTGTTGGTGAATAATGGCGATGCAGTTAGCTTCAGAGAATCACTGGGAATTGATTGGTAACCTTGGAATGGCCTAAACCGAATCCAATCTTAGTCTGCCATTCCCCTCCCTCCCACGTTTTTTGTTCTTGAGCAAACGGTTTCTGCGGTCGAATTCTTCCTCCCCTTCCCTCTGAATCAGCTTGGATACTTGTAAACATTGTCTTAGGTCAACAATCTTGCACCAAATCCCTTTAAATCTTGTTCTTTGATGACAAAAAAATTTGATTGGAACTTGATTGAAATACCATGAAATCTTTCCTATTTCGGCAAAATTTTGATTTTCTCCTTTTTTAATCCTCTTTAGCACGAAATTATACCATAAATATGGTGTTTGGATGATTGGGATTGGTTGACAAATAAATCAAAACAAATCTTTTGTGTTTTTTCATTGATTATTAATAGTATTTTAAATGAATAAAATTCACTAAAAAATATAATAAAAATCACATAATCATGGTATTGGTCTTGGGCATTCTTGGTGACCTCTTAAGCAAGTTTGGATCATAAAAAGTCAGGCCCATTTGTAAAGACATCCATTTTTAACCTTATTTCCTCACATATTTCCCACAAAAATTCACCAACTTTGACAAGGCATATCTCCCCCAATTTTTAAGATATGGAAGAGTTCTATAACTTATTAGAAACCTCGAGATGTCCTCTACAAGCCACTTTGGAACATATTTTTCATTTTAGGATTTTATCTTGATGATATGCCCTTTGACAAAGAACAGCTTTCTTGTGATCTCCTAGAAGGACCTGTAATGTTTTGAACCATATCTCTTAAATGAAGCATTTCTGGCCTTGGCTTGTGAGAGACAAAGTTGTAGAGGATTCAATTTCCTTCAAAATAGGATTTAAGTGAGAAATTTTTGATGCTCCATGGAAAAGTTATGACCAGTCAAAGTTGAGTTGACTTTTCCTATAAAAAACCCTTAATTTGAACCTTTTGACTTTGTTCATTTCTTAGTCTTTATTAACGGATCATGATCAACCTTTGATCAAATGATGGATATAGCCTCAAGTACTTGATGTTTACCAAAAGTCAGGAGTTTTGACTGTGCTTTAACTGTAGTTGGCTTTTAGGTCAACATAATCGACTATCGATCGTCTAAGCATTTGAATGAGAAATACTTGGGATTGAAGCTTGATAATTGACATGGAGATACCTTGAGACATATGGGACACCTTGAGATCCATTTGAGGCCTTATAGATTCAAATTCTTTTGATGAAGTGCAAACCCTAGCTTTGGATATTCTGAATCAGGAGAGTATTCATTGAGCCAACCCTTGAACCTTGAATCCTTGATGATGAAATGAGATGGGCAAATTTTGGGGTATGACAGTGGCCATGAATGCTATGTTGGCGTGTTCATCTTCTCAGTTGTATTTGTCTTCAGATGATTCAGAATCATCCCATGTAGCTATTAGACTTTTCTTCTTTTCGAACCTCTTCTTAGGCCTTTCTCTTTGCAGTTCGGGACATTCACTCTTAAAGTATCCTGGTTCATTACATTCCTAGCTTACACTACCTTTTCTGCTGGTCCTTTTGTATTCAGAGGATTCTTTTTTGTTTTCTGGTCTTCTGAAGTTTCTGAACTTTCTTTGCTTGTTCTTCCAGAGTTGATTCACTCTTTTGGAAAGAAGAGACAACTCATCTTCCTCCTCCGATCCGAGTTCGTTTAAGCATTCTTCCTTAGCCTGCAAAGCGTTAGTTTCAAATTTTTAACAGATTTAAGAACTATAGTCTTTCCTTTCTTTTGAGGCTCATTTCCATCGAGCTTAATCTCATGACTTCATAGAGCACTGATGAGTTCTTCAAGGGATGCTTCATCTAGATTTTTTGCTACTTTGAACGCTGTAACCATTGGCCCCCATGTTCTTGTAGACTTCTGATTATTTTCTTGACATGATCAGCTTTAGTATATCCTTTGTTTAGAACTCTTAAGCCAGCAGTTAGAGTTTGAAATCTCGAGAACATGGCTTCAATGGTCTCATCATCTTCCATCTTGAAGGCTTCATACTTCTGGATTACGGCTAGAGATTTTTTCTTTGACTTGAGCATTGCCTTCATGAGTCATTTTGAGTGACTCAAATATATCGTGTGTCGTATCTCTGTTTGTGATTTTCTCGTATTCCGCATGTGAGATAGCACTTAGCATGATAGTTCTGGCTTTGTGATGACTCTTGAATTATTTCTTTTGTTTATTCTTCATGTTCTTCCTAGCTATCTTTTCACCCGCATCTTCAGAATGATTGTAGCCATCTATCACAATATCCCATAGATCATGATCTTGTCCTAGAAAGAACCTTTTTATTCTATCTTTCCAATATTTAAAATTTTCTTCATCAAACACAGGGGGTTTTGTATAACCATTGTTGTTTAAATCATTCGCCATAGTATTTTCTTTCTGGATCTTTTTCTGACACGGTTAAGTTGAGGTTGAGTTCGGCATATCATCCGCAGACGGATGGGCAGATAGAGAGGATTATTCAGTCGTTGGAGGATTTTTTGAGAGCATGTGTTCTCGAGCAGGGAGGTTCGTGGGATACTTATCTTCTGTTGATCGAGTTCACTTATAATAATAGTCACCATTCTAGCATCGAAATTGCACCTTTTGAAGCGTTATATGGTCGGAGGTGTAGGACTCCGTTATGTTGGCATGAAACGGGAGAAAGTGTAGTACTTGGACCGGAGATTGTTCGAGAAACTACTGAGAAAGTGAATTTTATTCAAGAAAAGATGAAAGCTTCTCAGAGTAGACAGAAGAGTTACCATGACAAGAGAAGGAAGGATTTGGAATTTCAAGCGGGTGACCATGTGTTTTTTAGAGTGACACTTGTGACTGGAATTGGGCGAGCTTTGAAGTCTAAGAAGCTCACTCCTCGTTTTATCGGTCCTTATTAGATTTTGGACAGAGTTGGAAAAGTTGCTTACTGAGTGGCGTTGCGCCAAACTTTTCTAATTTGCACGATGTGTTTCATGTGTCACAACTCTGAAAGTACATTCCAGATCCGTCTCATGTGGTGCAGATGGATGACGTGCTATTGCGGAATAATCTCACTGTGGAGACTAAGCCTGTGTGAAATTGCGGATCGGGAGATGAAGACTCTGAGAGGAAAGTTAGGATTATTATTTATTTTAGGAGTTATTAAATAAATTTGGTTGGATTTAATTATAGGTGTGAATTAGCAATTGAGGGGTATTAGTTAGTAAAACCCAAACATGAGTTTTAGAAGCCCGTTTATTCTATTAGGTTTTGTTAGAGTAGTAGCAGTAGTTATCAAACCAAAACCAAAGAAAACAAAAAAACAGTCACATAGCAGAGAAAGAGGAAAATAAGAACTAAGGGTTTTGGTGCTAGCATACTGGATTTTGAAGGTTGTTGTGCTAGAGGTTGCAGTTTACCGATCGAATTTTTGAGCTCCATTCAATCCAAAGGTAAGGGGTGGAGTTCGACTAATATAATCAATTGTATGATAGTTGTTATGTGGGATTTAGGGTTGTATAATTTTACTGCTAATTCTGTGTTCATATGTTGAATTTATGAATTTGTGAATGTTTAGTGTATATCGATTAATCTGTGTTGAATTGTTGTTGTTGGTACTGTTGAGAATATGATGTTTCTGATAGTTGATTTATGCCCTATTATTTGGTGGACGTGCCCTATTATTTGGTCTAAGGGTTTCAAGATTTTTCACCGGGAATAATTCATCTTGTGGGGTGAGAAACTATGTTGTCTACTTAAGAGAGGCTTCACCGGGAAGTAATCCTCAATCCTAGTCATAGTCCTAATATATATATATATATATATATATATATATATATATATATATATATATATATATATATATATATATATAAATATATATATATATATACAGTTATTTGTCTTAGTTTTTTTCTCTGACAAAGATCTAAGCAGTATATATACAGTTTATATTTGACAAATATATAACAAGTATAACAGGTATAACAAGTATATACAGTGGATATAATGACAGATATAGCAAGTATAAAAGGTATGACAATTATAACAAGTTATAGACAGTAATTTAAATATGAATGCCAAGAAATGTTTTTGATGTTTTTTAGATGGTTTATGAATGTTTTCTAGATGTTTTTATGAATGTTTTTTATGAAGGAAAAGAAAGTTGTTGGGTCTTACACTCTGATTAAAGCCCATAAGATTTCTTTACTGTATGAACAAAAGGTGTTGGCTCTTATACTGTAATAGAGGCTGAAATTCTGGTATCAGATATGAGATGTCGAATGAGATGTCACGACACAATATCTGAGCACTTTAACAATTATGGACAAGTTTGATAACAGCGATAAAAAACATGCAAAAAGTAAAGAACACAACGATATATTTACCCAGTTCGGAACAATCCTTCCTACTATGGGGGCTACCAAGCCAGGGATGAAATCAATATACGATAGTATCAATTCAAAGCTAAACAGTCCCAGTTTACACTTCTCACTTAATCACTACCCTTCCTATGACTTTTACCTAAGACTCACCTAGGTATGAGGCCATCCTCAAATCCCCTAAATCACAAATCCCTGTGACAAAATAAAAGAAGAGAGAAAACCGGAAGACACTCTTCCAAGACAACCACTCCTCAATGCTTAAAAGCTTACGAGGATGAAATACTCTCCTTGCTTAAAAGCTTTGGATATCAAACAACATTCAACACCTACAGGTTTGTGAATGTACACATATGAAACTTACAGAAATATAAGGATTCCTAAAACCCTAAAACATATAATATCAGTTCCATCTAAAACTAGGTTATAACCCTTCTATTTATAGATATATCTTCGACTGGGTTGGGCTTCAAAACGCAGCAATGAGGCTGCCAAAAATTTGCTACTTGTTCTCCAAGAAATTAGGTCTTCAATCCAACCTTTCCTATATTGTCTCCAATAATAGGATGTGTGGAAATCTCTTGATTGAGTCAATCTTGGTAAAAATATCAAATAAATGATTTTCCCGAATATTCTGAGCTGAAACATGAGATTCTTGTAGCAATTAAAAACGCCTGATTCACTTGCCATATCAGCTTCTGCAATCAGGATGTCATGCCAGGATGTTATGAAATCTTGTTCAACATGTTGAAGTCTGAAAGCTAAGTCATCTTGCATTTCTTTCAACAAGATCTTCCTTAGTATGTTTTAGCAAAATGCATGCCAACCATCAGAGAACCTTCAATCTCCCCCTTTGGCACATTTTGGATAAAACAACCAAATAAACCTGACAACAAAAATGAAATTCTCCCCCTTAAACCATCCATCAGAGCCAGCAGCAGAAAAAAAAACTCCCCCTCAGCACAAGCACCTCCTCTAGACTTACTTCCACTCCCTTTTTTTAGCCACGAAGTGACAAAGGTAGTAAAACTAAGCAAGGTACCTATTCATCATCATTTTTTTTGTTTTTTTTTTGTTTTTTTGGAAAACTAAACAAAATATCCTAGGCATTTCACCCTTACAAACTCAAATACCCAAAATAAATAAAAGTAAAATGCAAAACTAAATAAAATCACATGACCAACATTCATGCACCAGCAGCCACAATAGAAGCTCCATTGTGTCCAGCTCTTCCACTACCGGCTCATGAAATACTTGCTATACTTCTTCATGAATACCTATCTCAAGATCTTCTTGAGATTAGTATCATTAGGGTCTTTCACAGAGGCTGTAGTAGGAACCATTTCCTTATTATCATGCTCCCCAGTATCTTTGTTGAGATGACTAGGATCCTTGTAAGTCTTGGGGATGTCACAAAACAGAGTCATGACATCTAGAGAGACATCAACCTTAGTCACCATCTGCTGAGTTTCGTCAATTTCATCCCTTGTCAAGATGGTACATCCATGCTCATCACTGAACTCAGAGACCTCATCTTCTGAGAGAAAAATTTCTTCATAAATATTGGCATAATCTTTAACACAACATTCATCTCAGATCCTTCGTGGTGATAGGAGACAGAAATTCTTTCATGGCTGATGTTTTTCAAGCTAAGTCTCCACTCTTCATACCTTGGAGACTCCTCAATTGGAATTTCACCTGGATATTCAATTTGATAGTCAAGACTCTCATCATCCTTGAGGCCACTGTCATAATCTATTGAGACCCAGTTCTCTGTATTATTCCTCATGTACTAATTGAATCCTGCTTCCGTGCGATCAACCCATGAATCATGCTCTTAGCTACAACTGAGACTTGATGAACCTTCACT
Organism: Vicia villosa; assembly: GCF_029867415.1. Classification (NCBI taxonomy): domain Eukaryota; kingdom Viridiplantae; phylum Streptophyta; class Magnoliopsida; order Fabales; family Fabaceae; genus Vicia; species Vicia villosa. Next base: position 350,956 of record NW_026705011.1, on the reverse strand, counting down.
TGATTGGGAAGTAGCTTTTAGGCTAGGAACATCGTACCTATCTTCTTGCATTCTGACACTTAGGTCTTTGGCAACAACCTGAATTTCTCCAATTTCAGCATTTGCTTTAGGTCCATCAGGGTTGACATTAGATGTTTAAACATAATCAGTTAAGCTTCCTTTAGTTGTTGATGCAGTTGTTTTGACATTGTTTTCTTTTCTGATAGGATCATTGATGAGCACATCAGTAGATTTCATCATCTCCTTGTGAATTAAAACTCTCGAGTCTGTAAACTTCCTTTTGTCAGTCTTCATCAGTTCGACCTTAGAGGGGTCAATACTCCTCATACCAGCATTATTCCCTCCTTTTGACTCTTTAGCCTTTGTTAACTTGGACTTTCTTCCATGCATAGCATGGCATGTATCCTGAGACACATTTTTCACACTTGTCCTAGGTGTAACACCCGTATTAAATTAAATAATTTTAATTAAATATATTGAGTATTTTGCGATGATATGTGGATTTAGTTAATAACCGGGTAGAAAGTCGAATAAAGTCGGAAGATAAATAATAATAGGATTATTATTTATTTTAGGAGTTATTATATAAATTTGGTTGAATTTAATTATAGGTGTGAATTAGCAATTGAGGGGTATTAGTTAGTAAAACCCAAACATGAGTTTTAGAAGCCCATTTATTCTATTAGGTTTTGTTAGAGTAATAGTAGTAGTTATTAAACCAAAACCACAGAAAACAAAATAAAAACAGTCCCGTAGCATAGAAAGAGGAAAATAAGAACTAAGGGTTTTGGTGCTAGCAGACTGGATTTTGAAGGTTGCAGTGTTAGAGGTTGCAGTTTACCAATCGAATTGTTATGTGGGATTTAGGGCTGTATAATTTTACTGCTAATTCTGTGTTCATGTGTTGAATTTATGAATATGTGAATGTTTAGTGTATATCGATTAATCTGTGTTGAATTGTTGTTGTTGGTACTGTTGAGAATATGATGTTTCTGATAGCTGATTTATGCCTTGCTATGAATCGAGGGAAATGAAATATTGTTGTTGCTGTGATGAAAATTTGTATGAAAAATTGAGAAGAAGAAGAAACAAAAAAAAATTATATTGTGCACAGGGGATGGAGAAGGGCGTCTCCATGGACCACTTATGAATGGAGATGGGCGCCTCAAGGGTGAGGGAACTAGTGGAGATGGGCGTCTCCCTCCCCTGAGGGCTCCACTATTTCTTTCCTTTGATTTTGATACGTGGCTTTGGGTTTTCATGTGTTACTTAGTACATTTTTATCATATTTAGGTGAATTTTGGCTTTGGACATTCATAGAAAATGACATAGATTAATATTACGAGACTTATGGTAGAATAATCAAGAGATTCAATGATTTAGTAATGTTTCAGTAAGCCATAGGATTTGTCTGTTTAGTAAAAGAATAGTAACAAGTTATAGTGGCCTAACTCACAGTAGTGAATATATATATATATATATATATATATATATATATATATATAACAGATAAATAAGTAATGATAAATTAGTAGTGGATTGTTTTAAGAACAGAGAACAATAATTGGCAGTACATGTGTAACAAGAAACAATTGCTAATAGCAGAAGTTGGAAAAATTTGACAGGAAGCTAATAATGTAGGGATGGCTAATATCAGTAGGAGTAATTAATAGAAAGGTATAGTTGAATAAATGGATGTTGCAGGAAAATAAAGATAGTATAAAAACAGTCGCGTATACGAAAATAACGGTATAAATAGTTGCCCGGAATCGAATGAAATTCATATATATATATATATATATTAGGTAATTGTGGTTTGGTTTCTTTTGTTGAATATTAAGTTGATTTCGTAAATTGCAGGTACTATCGAAATAAGTTGGTTTTGTCCCGACTTTGGACAAGTTTTAGTTGTAGGCTTAAATGGCCAAAGTCGAAAGTTGTTTAAGTTGCGGTTAAGTTGCTGTTTCTATTGTTATCGTTCTGATTGTGTTGTGATATTGTTGACTTGGATGTCGTGCATAATGTCGCATAACATTGCATTGATTAAGTTGGCCTTGAGGGCACCTGATTAAGTTGGCCTTGATTGCACCCTGTTAAAGTTCTTAAAATGCCTCGATAACCTGGCATATGATTAAGTTGGGAGTTGTACTCTGATGGATCCACATGTATTTGCATAGTCGAGTTTCATGTTGAGTTGCATTTTTGACATCGTTGTTATTGCTCTGTTTCTTGGTTGATGGTTGTATTGTGGTTGTTTCTGAATATGGTGAATATTGTATGATTCTATGTCTAATATATCAATTATCATACTTTTGCTTATACTTTTCGATATCTCACCCTTTCTTTGTTTTCGTTGTTTCCTTTATATTGGTAACGTTCAGGTAACGAGGAGTGAAGATTTAGTAGCTTTTGGGTGTCATTGCTCTGATACGTAGCACTCGGGGGAAACGAACGCTTGTTTTGATTTATGTTGTTATTTCCTTTCAAGTTGAATTCGGTTGTTATTATGAGAATTTTGTTGTTGATTTAAGTTGTTGAAAGACGCTATGATTACTCGCAGTTTTAAGTTGATTTGTTTTCCGCTGCAGTTATTTAATTAAAGTTGAATAATTGAGACTAAATACTTGTTGAAGTTCTTTAATTTATTTTGGTGCTATGTATCTGTTTAAAAACTAAATTGTTCCGTTGTTGGTTTTAAAGTTGAATGTAATACCTCAAGTTAAGTCGAAATTTTGGCACTCTGATTTTTAATATAAATGTTGGGTAGATTTGGGGTGTTACACTAGGAGTGGAAAATTTCTTTGACACAGAGTGTGTCTTGCTGCTATTCTCTTGATGGGACAGCATCCATTTAGGAAATCCAGTCAAGTTGTAGTATGTAGCCTTTGAATGACCAGGCCTGCCATATTGATCACAGTTAGTGTGTTTATACTGAGAGTTATCGTACCTTTTCTTTGCCGTCTTCAGATGTTGAGACTCAAGTCTTGACATCCTCTTGTTCTGCTTTTGAGGAGCCTCCCCAATTTTTGGGCTTCTAAGTTAGGACTCTTGATCTTTTTACTGTTGTTGCCCTTCCAATGATTCCTTCCTTTCACAGAGGTCTCTGTGCATGATCTTCTTCTCATTTGAGTCATGTTATGTTGGTCTGATACTGAGTCATGTTATGTTATGTTGACATCACACCATCTTCTTTAAGATCCTCAATAATTTTCAAGAGTTCCTTTCTCTCGTCTTGTAGTAGAGCTATAGAATTTCTATGCTATAATACTTTCTTCTGAATCCTTTCGTTTTCCAAGCAAGTTTCTGAGAATCCTACTGCCAATTCACTTATAGTAAGTTCACCTATATATGTCTCAGTATCAGACTCATCTGATTCAGCAATCGATCCCCATGTTCTAGTTACTCCATTATCTGGTCTAACCCTTTCTCCTAACCATGACACAAATGAGCCTATCTCATGCTTCTTGAGATATATGATCTTATTCCTCTGTTCATACCCTTCATGATTCAGCCTGGAGTTACCTATGTTGTTGAACTGTTCTTGTAACACCCCGTTAATTCTTGTTATTAATTTAATTATTTTTCTTTAATTAAATTATATGAATTAATAATTTGTGGGAATTATTTGGAAAAAAATGATAAAATATGGTGTTGGGCTGAGTGTGATAGTTAGTAGAAGGGGGGGTGTTAACTAAGCAAGCCCATTAAGAATATTTTATTTTTCATAAAATAAAGGAAAATTGGGGAAAGAGAAGCAGAAGGAGAAGAAGCAAATTTTGGAACTGAAGAACGCGTGAAAGTGAGAAGAGCCTAAAGGGAAGGAGAACTTCGAAGATTCGACTCTGAGGTAAGGGGGGATTCTTCGGGTTAGTGATCCTTATGCGATTGTAGGTAGTAGGATTGATTAGGATTATCGTTTAGTTCATTCGTACGTGTCGGGTTTGGGAATTTTGATTAGGTTTTGATGGAATCGTATGAATTACATGATTTTTGTTAATACTTGTGATATATGATGTTGATACATGTATAAAACTTGTCTGAAATGTGTAATGATGTGGAAATTGTTGATATTGTGTGTTATTTCCGTTTGTATATGAATTGGGAAAAATGGGATGGGGTTATTACGATCAAAATGGTGATTTTTGCTGTGCAGGTACGTAGGAACCGGTTCCCATGTGGGACGAACCGGTTCCCCCTTATAAAAAAACAGAGCGTGTGGATTCTGGGTAGCTGGGAACCGGTTCCCATGTAGGGACAACCCGGTTCCCCATATTAAAAATCAGAGGCGTGTTTTGGGAAGCTGCTAGGAACCGGTTCCCATGTAGGGACAACCCAGGTTCTGCAGCATTTTTTTCTAAAAATGTTTTATCTTTAAAATCCCATAACTTTTGATCCGAGTATCCGATTTATGCGCCGTTTTGAGCATTGCGAAACTGAGTTAATGGCCTATACGATGAGTAGGTGGTATGGACGTAAAGTCCAAGTTGTTTATTTGTGATTATACTATTTATTGGATGATGTCTTTCATGTATGCGTGTGACATGTTTGTATGAATGCTAAAACTAATGCATGCTTATTGGTGATGAATTGGTGATGATAATGAAACGATGTGAATACATCGGATTGGTGATGTTGTAAGCATGTTATATGTTGCATTCATTCGCATACATTTTTGGTGATGGATCCCGGTGATGAAAGTGGATCAAAATGGTGGGCATAATTCCCATTGTGTGGAATTTGTGCTGGTTAAAACTGTATCTTGGTGATGAAAAAGATCGGTTGGATGGGTTTATCCCATGGATGGTACCACATGCATTAGTGTCAGTTCATTCATTGCATTATATTATTTTATAACTGAATAATTGTATGGTATGTTAGATGATGCTTGTGTACTGATGCTTGCTTGTTGTGATAAATTCCAATTACATGTATGTTTGAGTGGATGATAATTGCTATGATATTTTATTGCTTATGATTGTATAATGGTTATTAATTCGAATGAAACTCACCTTTACTTTGATGATTTCAGATTAAGGATGTAACGGCATCTTGATTGAGTGAAGATAGCTTGTAGGCTAGCCCGTAGTTCGTGTCGAGTCATGCTCTGATTGTAACACTGGGATCGATTAGTCTTAGCGTTACTTGAGATACTTTGTTGCTATTTTAATTATGGATTATGTATTGATGAACTGTTTGGATATGTTCCTTACATTGTTTAAAATAAGTTTCCGCTGTGATGAACACATGTTTGAAGTTTGGTTTAATCTTAATAAAGCATGACAATCGACTTGATGTTTTTATTTATTTAATAATTGTAGCATCCTTGATGTGTTATTACTCTGAATATATTATATTTTCCGCGGGGGTTTACAAGGGTGTTACAATAGTGGTATCAGAGCATAGTCGGTCGTTAGAGTCAGAGTCCTAGTGTCAGTGTTCCCTTGTATGCGACTAGTGTAAGGTAAACACTGTCGATACTTCTATTCTGATGAGATTGTTTTATGATTTAGCAAAACAATGGCTGGAAGAGGTGGAAGGAACGATGACGCTATCGCAGAGGCTCTAGGCATGATTGCTGGTGTATTGGGAGGGAATGCTAATGGAGCTGCGATTGGTGCTGACAGGCAGTTGAACAGCTTTCAGAGGAACAACCCTCCACTGTTCAAAGGCACCCATGACCCTGATGGTGCTCAGAAATGGTTGAAAGAGATCGAGAGGATCTTCCGAGTGATCGATTGTGCAGAAAATCTGAAGGTGAGGTACGGTACTCACATGCTATCAGAAGAAGCTGATGACTGGTGGGTTACTACTAGGACTGAGTTGGATTCAGATGGGATTGCGATTACTTGGGCCATATTAAAGAGAGAATTTCTGAGGAAGTACTTTCCTGAAGATGTGCGGGGAAGGAAGGAGATTGAGTTTTTGGAACTGAAACAGGGTAGTATGACAGTGCCGGAATATGCTTCCAAATTTGTGGAGTTGGCTAAGTACTACATACACTACACCAACGATGCAGTTGGAGAATTCTCTAAGTGTATCAAGTTTGAGAATGGTCTTCGTGATGAGATCAAACAGGGTATCAGGTATCAAAGAATTCGCCGGTTTGCTGATTTAGTGGACTGTAGCAGAATCTTTGAGGAAGACAGTCTTAAGCTGAAATCATCTCACTCTCGCGTGTTAGTTGATAAGAAGGGTAAGAAGCCTATGGACAGAGGTACACCATATGGTAGGGGAAACCCAAGAGCTGGTAATTGGAAAAGGCCTAGTGGGGGAGATTCTGGTGCTCCCTTTAGGTGTTTTAACTGTGGTGAACAAGGACATAAGAGGAATGAGTGCTAGAAAGAAGAAGAAGTGCTTTAAGTGTGGCAGAGTAGGCCATGTTGCTCCTGACTGTAAAATGAGAACTGTGACTTGCTATAACTGTGGAGAGGAAGGTCATATCAGTACACAGTGCACCAAGCCGAAGAAGAACCAGTCTGGAGGGAAAGTCTTTGCTTTGTCTGGATCAGAAACCACTCCAAAGGATAGACTGATTAAAGGTACGTGTTTCATACATAACACACCTTTAATTGCGATTATTGATACTGGTGCGACTCACTCGTTTATTTCATTAGATTGTGCTAAGAGGCTGAATTTAGAGATAACAAAGATTAATGGAAGTATGGTTATTGACACTCCTGCGTCGGGTTCAGTGACCACTTCATCTGCATGTTTGAACTGTCCTATTGATATATTTGGTAGGAAGTTTGGAATGGACTTAGTGTGCCTTCCACTTGAACAACTTGACATTATTCTGGGAATGAACTGGTTGCAATTTAACCGAGTTCATATCAATTGTTTTATGAAGACGGTCATCTTTCCTGAATAGATGAGTGTCGAAGAGTTGGCAATGACTGCAAGACAAGTGGGTGAAGCAATTCAAGACAGGGCAGCCGTGTTTATGCTTTTTGCATCGATGGAAGTGAAAGGAAGAGTGGTGAGTAATGAATTACCAGTGGTACGAGAATTTCCAGAAGTTTTTCCAGAAGATGTTAGAGAGCTACCACCTGAAAGGGAAGTAGAGTTTGCTATTGAGTTAGTTCCTGGAACCAGTCCTGTGTCAATGGCACCTTATAGAATGTCGGCATCTGAATTGACCGAATTGAAGAGTCAATTAGAAGAATTGTTAGAGAAGGAGTTCATTCGTACGAGTGTGTCACCATGGGGTGCACCGGTGTTATTGGTAAAGAAGAAGGAAGGATCTATGAGGTTGTGTGTAGACTACAGACAACTGAATAAAGTTACTATCAAGAATCGGTATCCACTGCCGAGGATTGATGATTTGATGGATCAGTTGGTCGGAGCTAGTATATTCAGTAAAATTGATTTGAGGTCTGGGTATCATAAGATTCGTGTGAAGACGGACGATATTTAGAAGACTGCGTTCAGAACGAGGTATGGTCATTATGAATACACTGTGATGCCGTTTGGGGTTACTAACGCACCTGGTGTTTTCATGGAATACATGAATAGGATTTTTCATCCTTATCTTGACAAATTCGTTGTGGTGTTCATTGATGACATTCTGATATATTCCAAAAGTGAAGAAGAACATGCAGAGCATCTCAGGATTGTGCTGGGAGTGTTGAAAGAGAAGAAGCTTTATGCCAAACTGTCGAAATGTGATTTATGGTTAAGTGAAGTGAGTTTTCTTGGCCATGTAATTTCCAAGAATGGTATTGTCGTAGATCCAGCAAAGGTAGAAGCCGTGTCTCAGTGGGAAGCTCCGAAGTCCGTTACTGAAATTCGTAGCTTTCTGGGCCTTGCAGGTTATTATCGGAAGTTCATAGAAGGATTTTCAAAGTTAGCTCTACCATTGACGAAGTTGACTAGGAAGGGTCAAGCGTTCGTTTGGGACTCGAAATGCAAAGAAGGATTCCAAGAATTGAAGAAGAGGCTAACTAGTGCCCCTATTTTAATTTTGCCGAATCCGGCAGAATCTTTTGTTGTGTATTGTGATGCTTCACTGATGGGGCTTGGAGGTGTACTAATGCAGAACCAGCATGTAATTGCTTATGCATCGAGACAACTTAAAGTACATGAGAAGAATTACCCAACTCATGACTTGGAGTTGGCAGCAGTAGTGTTTGTGTTGAAATTATGGAGACATTACCTTTATGGTTCACGGTTCGAGGTATTTAGTGATCATAAGAGTTTGAAGTACCTATTCGACCATAAGGAACTTAATATGAGACAGAGAAGGTGGTTAGAGTTCCTTAAAGATTATGATTTTGAGCTGAATTACCATCCGGGTAAGGCGAAGGTTGTTGCTGACGCTTTGAGTAGGAAGTCCTTGCATATGTCTATGTTGATGATCCGAGAACTAGATTTGATTGAGCAATTTCGGGATTTAAGTTTGGTATGTGAAGGCACATCGAATAGCATCAAGTTGGGTATGCTAAAGCTGACTAGTGGAATTCTTGATGAGATCAGAGAAAAGCAGAAAGATGATGTGGGACTAGTTGACAAATTAACTTTGATTAATCAAGGAAAAGGAGGTGAATTCAGAATTGATGAGAATGGCATAATGAGGTTTGGCGACCGTGTTTGTGTTCCTGATGTTACCGAACTGAAGAGGAGTATCTTGGAAGAAGGACATCGTAGTGGATTGAGTTTTCACCCTGGTGCTACTAAGATGTACCATGATTTGAAGAAGTTATTCTGGTGGCCGGGAATGAAAAAGGAAATAGCTGAATTTGTTTATTCTTGTTTGACTTGTCAGAAGTCAAAGATCGAACATCAGAAGCCGTATGGGACTATGCAGCCTTTATTTATTCCTGAATGGAAGTGGGATAGCATATCCATGGACTTTGTATCTGGATTGCCAAGAACAGCTAAGAACTATGAAGCCATTTGGGTTATTGTGGATAGACTGACGAAGTCTGCTCATTTCATACCGATGAGGATGGATTATTCGATGGAAATGTTGGCACAGTTGTACATTGAGAAAATAGTAAGTTTACACGGTATTCCTTCGAGTATCGTATCAGATAGAGATCCAAGATTTACATCCAGATTTTGGGAAGGGTTACAGAAGGCCTTGGGTACTAAATTAAGGTTGAGTTTTGCTTATCATCCACAGACTGATGGTCAGACTGAAAGGACGATTCAATCATTGGAAGATCTATTGCGTGCTTGTGTATTGGAAAAAGGTGGTGCATGGGATAGTTATTTGCCGTTGATTGAGTTCACTTACAATAATAGCTACCATTTGAGTATTGGTATGGCTCCATTTGAAGCTTTGTATGGTAGGAGGTGTAGGACACCATTATGTTGGTATGAATCTGGTGAAAGTGCGGTGGTTGGACCAGAAATTGTTCAAGAGACGACGGAAAAGATTAAGATGATTCAGGAGAAGATGAAGGCTTCTCAAAGTCGTCAAAAGAGCTATCATGATAAGAGGCGGAGAACACTTGAATTTCAAGAGGGAGAGCATGTGTTTCTGAGAGTAACTCCTACGACGGGTGTTGGTCGAGCACTAAAGTCAAGGAAGTTGACGCCGCGTTTCATTGGTCCGTTTCAGATTACGAAAAGAGTAGGAGAGGTTGCTTATCGTATTGCTTTACCGACAACACTTGCAAACCTACATGACGTATTCCATGTATCTCAATTGAGGAAATATATAGCGGATCCGTCTCATGTAATCCAGGCAGATGATGTGCAAGTGAGAGATAATATGACAGTTGAGGCGTTGCCTATGAGGATTGAAGATCGGAAGATAAAGAAACTACGTGGTAAAGAAATAGCTTTAGTCCGAGTAGCTTGGGGAGGAGCTGCAGGTGGAAATGTTACGTGGGAACTGGAGAGTCAGATGAAAGACTCTTATCCCGAACTCTTCGTTTGAGGTATGTTTTCGAGGACGAAAACTCTTTTAGTGGGGGAGAGTTGTAACACCCCGTTAATTCTTGTTATTAATTTAATTATTTTTCTTTAATTAAATTATAAGAATTAATAATTTGTGGGAATTATTTGGAAAAAAAATGATAAAATATGGTGTTGGGCTGAGTGTGATAGTTAGTAGAAGGGGGGGTGTTAACTAAGCAAGCCCATTAAGAATATTTTATTTTATTTTTCATAAAATAAAGGAAAATTGGGGAAAGAGAAGCAGAAGGAGAAGAAGCAAATTTTGGAACTGAAGAACACGTGAAAGTGAGAAGAGCCTAAAGGGAAGGAGAACTTCGAAGATTCGACTCTGAGGTAAGGGGGGATTCTTCGGGTTAGTGATCCTTATGCGATTGTAGGTAGTAGGATTGATTAGGATTATCGTTTAGTTCATTCGTACGTGTCGGGTTTGGGAATTTTGATTAGGTTTTGATGGAATCGTATGAATTACATGATTTTTGTTAATACTTGTGATATATGATGTTGATACATGTATAAAACTTGTCTGAAATGTGTAATGATGTGGAAATTGTTGATATTGTGTGCTATGTCCGTTTGTATATGAATTGGGAAAAATGGGATGGGGATATTACGATCAAAATGGTGATTTTTGCTGTGCAGGTACGTAGGAACCGGTTCCCATGTGGGACGAACCGGTTCCCCCTTATAAAAAAACAGAGCGTGTGGATTCTGGGTAGCTAGGAACCGGTTCCGATGTAGGGACAACCCGGTTCCCCATAGTAAAAATCAGAGGCGTGTTTTGGGAAGCTGCCAGGAATCGGTTCCCATGTAGGGACAACCCGGGTTCTGCAGCATTTTTTTCTAAAAATGTTTTATCTTTAAAATCCCATAACTTTTGATCCGAGTATCCAATTTATGCGCCGTTTTGAGCATTGCGAAGCTAAGTTAATGGCCTATACGATGAATAGGTGGTATGGACGTAAAGTCCAAGTTGTTTATTTGTGATTATACTATTTATTGGATGATGTCTTTCATGTATGAATGCTAAAACTAATGCATGCTTATTGGATGATGTCTTTCATGTTATATGTTGCATTCATTCGCATACATTTTTGGTGATGGATCCCGGTGATGAAAGTGGATCAAAATGGTGGGCATAATTCCCATTGTGTGGAATTTGTGCTGGTTAAAACTGTATCTTGGTGATGAAAAAGATCGGTTGGATGGGTTTATCCCATGGATGGTACCACATGCATTAGTGTCAGTTCATTCATTGCATTATATTATTTTATAACTGAATAATTGTATGGTATGTTAGATGATGCTTGTGTACTGATGCTTGCTTGTTGTGATAAATTCCAATTACATGTATGTTTGAGTGGATGATAATTGCTATGATATTTTATTGCTTATGATTGTATAATGGTTATTAATTCGAATGAAACTCACCCTTACTTTGATGATTTCAGATTAAGGATGTAGCGGCGTCTTGATTGAGTGAAGATAGCTTGTAGGCTAGCCCGTAGTTCGTGTCGAGTCATGCTCTGATTGTAACACTGGGATCCATTAGTCTTAGCGTTACTTGAGATACTTTGTTGCTATTTTAATTATGGATTATGTATTGATGAACTGTTTGGATATGTTCCTTACATTGTTTAAAATAAGTTTCCGCTGTGATGAACACATGTTTGAAGTTTGGTTTAATCTTAATAAAGCATGACAATCGACTTGATGTTTTTATTTATTTAATAATTGTAGCATCCTTGATGTGTTATTACTATGAATATATTATATTTTCCGCGGGGGTTTAGAAGGGTGTTACAGTTCTCTCAACACGGCCACATTGTCGGATGAACTTATAGGAGTCATCTTTTTCTTGGTTCTGGAGGTTGAGGCAAAGTCCATACCTCGTTCATGAGGATGTTGAGACATTTGATGTAACATCTTTGAACTAGTCTGGGAATGACTGGAAACTAAAGATGACTTTCTTTCTTCATTCAGCCCTAGGAAACTCATGTCCATTGTCATTCTTTCTCCTTGAGCAATCTCCTCACGAGAGATGGACCCGGTATCATGTATTCTGACTAAATTTTGAACTTTATTGAGCTTACATTGAAGGGAACTAATCTCTTCTTCCAGTTTAGAGATAGTCCCCAACTGTTCTTTCTTCTCTTCACTTAGTTGTCGCACCAAATCCTTCTGTTTCTCTCCTCTTTCGAATAATTCGTATTTGTGAGACACAGCTCTCTGTATGATGCAAATAGATCATCATATGCTGAATCATCCTCATCTTCTACCCACATGCTGGTCAAGGCATTCACATGTTTGGCCGATTCATCTTCGAGGTCACTGTCAGAATCTTCTTCAGACCAGGTTACAGATAGACCCTTCTTCTGTCTCTTGAGGAATGTAGGAAACTCAGGTTTGATGTGTCCAAAACCTCCACATTCATAGCACTGTATACCTTTTTCATGAGAGGGCTTTTCTTCATACTTCCTTTTCCCATCATCATGTGAATTTTGAATGTCAGATGAGTTGTCATGGACATTTGATCTTGTATTTTTTTCCCATCTGCTTCATAAATCGGTTGAATTGTCTTCCAAGCAGAACTACTGCATTGGATATACCTTCATTTGAACCCAGATCACATTCCTCCAAACCAACTTCACTGTTGGCAGCAAAAGCTATGCTTTTGTTCTTCTTTTAGGCTCTATCATTGATGCTTAACTCAAACATCCGAAGAGATCATACTAGGTCATCCAATCTCATCTAATTAATGTCCTAAGCTTCTCCAATAGCAGTCACCTTCATGTCAAATATTTTGGGAAGAGATCTGAGCATCTTTCTCACCAATTTTTCTTCAGGAATCTTTTCTCCTAGTTCACTAGACGCGTTTGCTATCTCCAAGACATTCATGTGAAAGTCATGAATACTTTAGTCCTCTTTCATCCTTAGATTCTAAAATTGAGTGGTTAATAGCTGAAGTCTTGACATCTTTACTTTAGAGGTGCCTTCATGTGTTGTTCTAAGGATCTCCCATTCATCTTTGGCTACTTCACATGTGTTCACCAGCCTAAAGATGTTCTTATCAATTCCATTGAATATGGCATTCAGAGCCTTAGATTTGGCATGCGCAAGTTCATCTTCTTCTTTGTCCCAGTATACCTCAGGCTTTAGCATTTTCGTGGGTTATTTGTCTTCTCCCACAATAACAGGATGTTTGCATCCTTTCAAAACTTCCTTCCAAACCCGCATATCTATGGATTTCAAGAAGGCTACCATGCGAGGTTTCCAATAGTCATAATTACTTTCATCTAGAACAGGTGGTCTGTTCAGAAATCCAACTTCCTTGTCCATCGTACTAGAAAGTAACCTCCCTAGATCTCACCCAAATGCAGAGTAGAGTGCCTGCTCTGATACCAATTGAAATCTTGGTATCAGATATGAGATGTCGAATGAGATGTCACGACACAATATCTGAGCACTTTAATAGTTACGAGGATGAAATACTCTCCTTGCTTAAAAGCTTCAGAGATCAAACAACATTCAACACATAAGGATTCCTAAAACCCTAAAACATATAATATCAGTTCCACCTAAAACTAGGTTACAACCCTTCTATTTATAGATATATCTTCGATTGGAATGGGATTCAAAACGCAACAATGAGGCTGCCAAAAATCTGCTACTTGTTCTCCAAGAAAATAGGTCTTCAATCCAACCTTTCCTGTATTGTCTCCTGTAATAGAAAGTGTGGAAATCTCTTGATTGAATCATTCTTGGTAAAAATATCATCTAAATGATTTCTCTCGAATGTTCTAAGTTGCAACATGAGATTTTTGTAGCAATTAAAAATGCCTGATTCACTTGCTAGATCACCTTCTGCATTCAAGATGTCATGCCAGAATGTTATGACATCTTGTTCGACATGTTGAAGTCTGAAAGCTAAGTCATCTTGCATTTCTTTCAACATGATCTTCCTCAGTATGTTTTGGAAAAATGCATGCCAACCATCAGAGAACCTTCAAAGGCCGAAGAATTTGAGATGAGAAAGAAGGGATGGGACTTTTACTCAAGGAGAAGCCCATTGATTTGAATAAAAACAAATGAGAAGTTTATTTGAAAACATTTGAATGTTTTAATTCAAAATAGTTGAAGTTAAAAAATAATTGAATGAAAAAAGAAATAAAAAAGGGTTGGGACTTACACTCTATTAGAGGCCTAGAAGAATAACTATTTATGAAAAACATATGAAAGAAGTTTTGAAAACAGATGAAAATATTTACAAAAAAGGTTTGGGACTTATAAATCAAGAAGAGGCCCAGGAATATATTTACAGAGAATTTGATTTCTTTTTATTGAATGTTTAGAGGATTTTGTTGTTTGAAAACTCCAATCGTCTGTTAAATCGGGAATTGTTATATAACAATTTAAAAAGACAGACCAAGTTTGAGGGAAAGGTATCATCCATACCTATTTAAAACTTAGAGATGATGTTTTATTCACATAATTATTTAAACTTTGATTAGGTTTTGAAGAATCAAGAGAAAACTTATTTTTTAAGTATTAAAAATACTAAGAAAGTGACATTTTTTAAACTAATAAAACTATTTTAAATAATTAATATTTTTGTGAATTTTTTGTGTGGTCATAAAATATATATGATAAGTGAGTAGTGTGCAAAATATTATTAAAAAATAGTTAATTTTGATGGGTGAATTAATTGAGTGAATTTGTGAAGAAAAATAGTTGTAAAAAAGAAGACTTGGCCTTGCCAAGGGTTGAACTCACGCCCTTTAAGTCAGCAGCACTAAACATTACCAACTGAGCCACGCGCGTGGCTTGTAAGAGATGTGCTTTAATTTGGTTTTGAGTTAAAACAAGAGTTTAAAATAGTTTGAAAAATAAAACAAACAAAAGGTCTAAGGAGGGATCGAACCCCAGACCTTAGGCATAAGAGGACTATGGACGCGCGCTTTGGCTACTAGGGCAAACGATGTATTCAAGTTTAAACACGTAAACCATTAAAAATATATTAAACTCTATCCAGGAATTTAAAAAATGGCACAAACTCCATCTTCTTCTTCCCCAAGATTTTTCAAATTTCTAAAAATCTCATCTCCCACATTTCTCAACCATTTGCAAAGATGTAAACACCAATTTCACTCTATTTTCAACGAGGAACATGATGGTTGTACTTAATTGCATTTATTTTAAGTTTATCTCATGAATTCATTCAATTGATCGAGGGCTAATGATCTATATGTGTGCAGAAACATGATGGAAACTTATTTTAATATTTATCATGCATGGATCATAGAGTTCGAAGTTAAGCTTACTAACCTTAAAGTGTGAATCTGGTATCTAGATATGGATGTTCCAGTTGCAATATTTTGATAAGGGAAGCTCCTATGATAATCATGGAAGGTGTTTGAATGCTCAATTTGGATTGAAACCTTCTGGATAGTTCTTCCCGAATCCAACTGCATAAGCTCCAAGTTGAAGATGGAGATGATGATTCTGATGTTTCATAACCCCAATGAGGACTTAGATCACTTGTTCATTATCTGTAGGAAGTGTAGGAATTCTCACTTTCAAGGTAGTATCTCATGTTTGAAGAATTAAATTCTTCACACCATGAAAATATTGAAATATGTGACAAAGAGGGATAAGTGAGCAATCAAGAATTGTAGCTGCTTTTGTGTGATTTTGAATGGAGATGAGCTCTCTAGTTATAGGCAAATGAAATGAGATAGCCTTGAGAGCAATGAGCTTGAGTTTAAACAACTTGGTGTGTAAGTTATGGAATACTCCAATTATGTAATGATGAGATTTTTGGTCATGGTTTGATTCCAATCCTCTAGCTTCCCATTCCTCTAACTACGAGTTTGATTCAGATTACATGATATAATCAAATTGGTGATTTGTAAATAAGTTTGACGATTCATCATTTTCTAATGATTTCAAAAAAGTAATCATTACTTTTTCACATGGCAAGTGAAAAATATGGTACTTTTATATTCTCGTGTAATGATCCAAAACTATACCACTTGCCCTTGGATGATGAAAATGCATTAACATGTGCATAATTGGTGAAGATCTTGTGAAAAATTGGTCAAGGGCAAAACTAGTTATGCAATAAACTAGTCTTATGGTGCCTTCTTTGGAAAATCATAATTTCTTGCTCAAGTAAGATCCAATCATGTTCTAAAACTTTTTGGAAAGCTTAGATGATGTACTTCAACTCTCTTGTTGATGGCTTGAAAGAATTCTTCTTGGATCTATGTGAAAAGTGACTTGGAAGTTGGTGAAAAAGTTGCTAAAAAAAAGACTTAGAAATTTTTTCTAAGTATTGGAAGAAACTTCATGAGCCCATATCATTTTTCTAAGTGTTGGAAGAAACTTCATGAGCCCATATCTCTCAAATGATTGATTTTTTGAGAAAAAGTTATATGTGACAAAGTTGTAGATCTTGGTTTTCTCTTAAAAATGAGCTTTGGTTGAGAGAAGATGGCCAAGGGATGAGAGAGTTATGACTTTTCGAAGTTTGAATGAAGAATATGTATTTCTTCATTAAAAAGTCAAAACCCTAAAATGTTGACTTTTTGATTCTTGATTAATTTTCTTGATTTCTCTAGATTAAATGGCTTCAATAATCATATTTGAATTATTTTGATCCTTATAAGTCCATAGTTGACCAAATTTCTCAAAAGTCAAAGGTGATCCCAAACAATTGACTTTTTCCAAGTGAATTGTAATCTTTTGGATTTCAACTAAGGAAATTTCTCTTAACCAAATGAGTGATATGAGTGACTCGTAATGGAGTTTTAGAGATTTTTTTAGCCATGATTTGGGCCATGGGATTATGTCTTGGTCAAAAGTCAATTTCCCAAGTGAATTAGGTCAAAAACCCTAATTGTGGACTAGATAAAATTGGGAGTTATTGAACTTGAATTGAAGTACATCTTGGCTTAGACATTTGTATGGGAATCATTTGAAGATACTTGAGCTCTTTAAATCATGTTTTTAAGCTTAAGGGTCTTCCCAAGTGAAAGCCTTAATTTCATTCCCTAATGAACTCAAAACCCTAATTTCGTGCCTTTGAGGGACTTGAGGCTTGAATGCCCTTAGATTGGAGATCATATGTAAATGAATGAAGCATCTTGAGCTCTATGATTGTGTTGAGGATCATTTCAATCATTTATTGATCCTTTGCTTGAATTTCCTAGCTTGAATTTCCTAGCTTGAAACCCTAATTTGAGTACTTGGTGAACAAGTGACTGCTCAGGGTATTTGTTTTGAGTTGATGGAATATGTGAGCTGCCATGTGATGGGACATCTTAGGGGGGAGGTCAAAAATTTGGGTATGACAGATGCCCCTATTTAAGTTTTCTTCTATTTGGAGGGATAAAGATTGACATCTTGGTCTCTGCTGAATGGGAGAGACTAAAATACAGAAGAATGCCTAATTTTGGAGCTCTTATGAGATGTCGCAATGACGATGATGGGATGCAGAACCTGGAATCTTAAAATAATGTTGTGATGAAAAATTCATTGTGAATTGCATGACCTTATCCCAAGATTGTATTCTACGGGGATTAAGGAGGCAAACTCTATAGGGGCATGCTTGTGATTTCTGGTAATTGAATGGCAATGCAGAGTATGCTTGCTCATCTTCTTTGACTAAGTAATCTTACTTAGAAGGGTAAACAAAACGTCCCCTTGTTTCGGATTTTTGATCGCGAAACTAGTCATTGTTTTCTTGAATAAACCTCCCCTCCTTTTGGATTTCTAATCACAAAACTGGTCATAGCTTTCTTTGAAATAAACCTCCCCTCGTTTCGGATTTCCAATCGTGAAACCGGTCTCTATTTTCTTTGAAATAAACCTGCGCTCATTTCGGATTTCCAATCGCGAAATTGGTCTCAATTTTCTTTAAAATAAACCTCCCCTCGTTTTGGATTTCCAATCGTGAATCTGGTCTCAGCTTTCTTTGAAATGAACCGCCCCATGTTTTGGATTGCTAATCGTGAAACTGGTCTTAGTTTTCTTTTTATCAGGTATTCCACCTGAAAGGTTTGTGTATCTGACTAGCTCCTGAGAAAAGGATAACTGCTGACGTTGATAATCTTGCCAGGGATTTGTGAAAAGATGCGGGCTGGCCATTTTGTTGGACGGTATCTCAGATAAAGAGATAATTCCAAAAGTTCTGATTCTTCATCAAACTTCTTGCCAGGATTTGTTGTGGAGATGCCATCTGGTGGAGCACAATTTTGAGGTTCTAATGACTGTATTTGAAAGTGGACGAACTGTTTTTGGAAGAAAACTTCCATTCGTTGACTTAGTGTGGATTTCATCAGGGAAATCTTATTGATGTAACAAGACGTGTCTTTTGTTGACCATAGCAGGGGATTTTTGCTGACGGAAAAAGTTCCTTGTTAAGATTTCCATTTTAACTCGGCTGGTAAACTTTGCTGAAGATCTTTACTAACAGGAGTAATGCTTGTTCTTGCTTGAAAGAACTTTTGCTTGGGAACTTCCTTTTTTGAGGTCCATGTGATTTAGGTGATGGTATGACCAAGACCTGAATGGATTATGCTGACTATGCAGACATATGATATAAAAATGCGTGACACATGAATGAATGTTATGTCTATGATGAAAAAATGATTATGAAATATGCTATGAATTGTGAAGAAAAGGATTACCAATTTCTGAAAAAAGAAAAGGAAAAACGATGATGGAACAAAATGACATTTTATTTATCATCTGTCACTTCTTGAAACAAAGACCCTATCAACAAAACATTGTTGCTTGGGGAAAGCAAATAGGGGCATTTTCCTAGAAAGCACAAAAATGCAAAGTCGTATGAAACATCTCTTCACCACGGGCTATGGTGAGAGGACAAAATAACGGTGGAAATTTCTACTTTGGAGTGCGAACAACAGTTGAAACTTCTATAGCCGTCCAATAGTGGCGGACTCCATTATGCATTATGGCATATCTGTCTTGGATTTGTTTTTGCCTTTTGACGAAAAGGGACCGGTAGATCTTGGCTTATCAGTCCTTTTCTTTGTGACACTTAGACGATCTTCTACTATTTCAGTAGACCAGGGAGTGTGAGCATACATGTTTCCTGATGGTGCATGTTATACCCCAAAATTTGCCCGCATCTTTTTTCAAGGAGGAGACAACAGACCTCTGTCTAAAAATTTGGAGTTTTATATAATCTTGGATTTTATTTCATAAATATCCTGATTTTATGAATACTTAGTTTTTAGAATATTTTATACGGTATTTTGGTTCGCTGTTGAATTTATTCTTACACAAACGCCAAGTACTGTTTATCACTTCACACACGCTTTTTATTTGAGATTTATTTGCAGATAAATAGTACTGACGCAATTGGTACAGAATTAAATTTTGCAGGCGCAGAGTCCGGGGATTCAGACTGTACTGGTGACAATTAAATTATTATTGGTTTTGTTTCCCACTAATTTTTGTACTATATTATTGTTTTCAAATCTCTTCCTTTCTTTTCAAATCTCTTTCTTTCAAATCAAATCCTAGCTTTATTCCATACATCTTTCTTTTCAAACCCTACCATACACTTTCTTTCAAAACCTACTATCATTCAAACTTTCCTTTTTTGTACGGTATCACTTCATTCCCCAACGTCTCCATCCTTCTTTTCTCTCTATAAATACCCCTCATTTTTTCCATAAAATCTCACATCAAATTTCACTCATTCCCCAAATTTCTATCATACTATCTCATAATTATTTCCTCTTCTTCCCCGGCAAAAAAAATGGCAAAGTGGGTGGATACGTTTTTTCTTATAGTCATCACTGTTTTTACGGTGATCATGTCCTTTTTCTGTCTGCATAGTCTTGAAAAATGCGGACCTAGGATGCTTGCACTCCCGTACATCTATATATTGTTGTTTATAGCATGGGTTTTTAATCGTCATACTTAAAGTTTGTCGTATCTTTCGCTTTCAGATAATGTACCGTTCATTATATTTGTCGTACTGCTCGCTATATTTTTATGTAATATTTGTACTGTCAGTATTAAATATTATACTATCTGTTATACCGTCGTTTAACTATCGAGATAATATTATGTGTGTTTATTGCTAGTTAAATATTTATTTCTGTGCATTAAATCCTTTTCAATTTTATTATCGGTAATTTCGTTCGCGTACGGTATATTTTAATTATTTATTATGTTTGTGTTTTTCTAACAAATCATGTAAATAATTTTTCACCATTAACCCAACAAAAACAAAAGAAAAAAATTAACTTTAACTGTTACGTTAATACCCAGACAGCCAGTTAACAGTCAAACACGCTGACAGCACGATTCTCCGTGTTTGTATTATCATTCAAATCAATCTTTCACATTTAAAAATTCCAAGATTTTTGTTCTAGAAGTCTTCTGATAATCACATGAACAGCAGAGACTCAACACTGCACAAAAATCAGGTACGCTTAACTGTCTCCTACACAAACAGTCCCTAACTAGGGTTTTTGTTTTTTTTCAGGAGAACAAGTTTTTTTGAGACCTCAAATGGATTTCATGGATCTCCATATTTCTCAAAGTACCATCAGACAAATTTTCAAACATCTATTCGCTCGGACGCACAGTCAGCAACTCAAACAGTCAACAGACGACCAGTTTGACCGAAAAGTCAACAGACAGTCAAAAATGAAATTTTTTGTCAACATCCATATTTTGTCAAAAGATTCATCATTTGATCAATGGCTGATCATAATTCATCAAGAAAAGTTCAGAAATCAACAAAATCCTAAGTTTCAAAATTAGGGTTTTCTCCTAAAAAGTCAACTGAACTTTGACCGGCCATAACTCTTTCCTCGTTCGTTCGAAAAATTCCAACCAAAGTTTATTTTGAAGGAAATTCAATTATCTTTCAAATGAAATTGGTCCCATGGTCATTGGATTTACCATTTGGAAAATATGAGCTAAGACATTATAGGTCATTCTCAAAGTCAACAAAAAGTAGTTTTTTGTCAAAGCCCATAACATCAAGATAACTTCTCCAAATGCAAACAAGTTTCCAAAGTAGCTTGTAGAGGACATCTTGATGTTTCTAAAAATTACAAGAACTCCTTCATATGATCAAAATTGAGGGAATTATGCCTTGTTGAAGTTGGCTATTTTTTGGGAAAATGCATGAAACCAACATTGATCAAAATTGTTTTTTTTTTCAAAAGAGGCCAAGCATTCATGATTCAAACATGTTTCTAATGATGTTAAAGGGCCCCCACGACCAACATTAGGCCCATAACATTTTTATTTCTTTTTTAATTTAATTTTATTTCATTTAAAGTTAAATTAAAAAGAAATGGTTCAAGATAATGATTCAGGGCTTTTGTCCTTAGCTTAAGTCATCAAGTTTGATCCAAGTTCTGCAAGCATAGAGTACAGAAGACCTATGGCAAGAGGGGTGAAGAAAATTGAATCCATGGCCAAGAAATTCAAAGCTTTTATTATTAAAAAAATCAAAAGTTCAAAGACACTCAAGAGCTTGGTAGCTTAAGATTTCAGCACTCATATTGCTTATAAATGACATGAATACTTCAGCAACAAGGACACACACGAAAATCCACCAAAGAATAGCCAAGAAACTCACAAAATTTTCAAAAAAATATCAAAACTTTGTAATTTTCGTTTTCTAGTTTCCAACCATTATCAATACAAACTAATTGTCCAAATCATTTTCTAAGACATAAATTAGTAAGTTTGGATCATTACTCATGGCTATATGCTCATAGAACTCATGTTTCAAAAGTAACATATTCATGCATATTTTCAACTTTTAATATCTCCATTATAAGCATGTTTAAATGAAAGCTAATGCCTTTGTTATCTTTCTGAGATCATATGGAGTAGGTTTAACGTATCACATGTGAGCTTAAAGCCCTGAATCATGGTGTGCCATGTTTGAAGCTCAAAGCTTCAATCTTTTCGTTTTCATATTTAACATGCTCAAATGAAGAAACTAACCCCATATTCATGTCCAGGAAGAAATTTTAAGTGGATCTAGGCTGGTTGTTTTTCTTGTTGGTTCCATTTTTGCAGGTTATGAGCACATGTAAGTTATGGCGTTTCTGCGAAGCAAAAAACGACGGTTTAAACCGCCATAATTCGCGCAGAGAAAAAGCTGAAGGAGACGGAGGTTGAAGACGACCACGCGTCCAAGCGTGGTTCGCCAGTCAATATTGACTCCTCTCTCCGCTCGTGTGGCATCTTCTTGCTGGCCAGTCAACTTTTTAACTCTTCCTCCCTCAATTTCTATTGGTCCACGCAGGATATGGTGGGCCCAGTCTGACTTTGGTCACCCCCACTAATTCAATGCTTTATTTTTTCCCAAGACTACCATGTGCCTCAAATCACAGCCCTTGGATTGTCACTGTATCATCATCACACGCTTATAAACACATGAACACCATACTCCCTCATAGATCAAACACACAGGATCACAGATTTAAACATATTTTCTATTTTATTTAATTTTCTTTGTAAAATTATTTTAAAATAGTTTAAAAAATCAAAAAAAATATGCAAAAAAAATATTTTAGGTTGATAAAATATTGTCTTAATTTTTGACACAAAAATATTTTATTTTTCTTAATAATTAAAATATTTTGTTTAATTAATTAGATAATATTTATATATTTATCTTTTAATTATTTCTAACCTATCAAAAAAATCAGAAAAAAATATTTTCTTTTTATTAAATTAAGTTTATATATTATAAACTAATTTTGTGCATAATTAGAATATTTTTTTTCCTTTAAGTTTAATTTATGTGTATAATTATTGGTATAATTATATGTTAATTGACTTAATAATTTCAAAATCATTTCAAAAATCACAAGAAAATTAATTTTATTCTAAAATTAATTAACAAACAACTTGGACATATTTTAGACTTAATTTTTTTTAGGTTCAAATTTTATTTCTAATTTTTTATTTTTTAATTAAATTAATTATGCCTTAATCTTAATTAAAATCAACCATCCAAAAATCCAAAAATATTTTCCCTTTATCTTATTGCAATTTAAATTCATAGATAAGTGTATAGGTTGTCAAATTCATGTAAATAGCGTAGTTTACATTTTTCGCACAATCGATGTAATAGCGTAGATTTACTTTCTGCATTTTACATTCCCGCACTTTAAATTTCTGTACATATAAAACTGCGTGTATGGCAAGAATAATAACTGTAGCGCTAGATCACTAATTTCAAAGACAAAAATATCTGGAATAAATCACAATCACACTTGCACCTCTTAGGGTAATCCCTCTGCTACTCTTTCAAAAATCAATTCTATTGTTCAAATACAATTCAAATTTCTTTCTGTATCCAGTCAAAGAAAATTTTCTAAAAAAATGGGAAAGAACCTTATGAACTTAGGGTATACCTCCTAATTGCTTGCTCAATCAAAAACAACAGAAGTTCTTACACATCACTGTTTTTTCAAAACAAACTTTCAAAAAAACAACAACACTTTGTATATATCCAAACAAGGATCATTACGAAGTTAAAAATCTTTTTTTCAAACCATCAAAATATCTTTCGAAAGATAAACACTTTGTATACATCCGCACAAGGATCATTACAAAGTTAACTCTTTACAAAATATTTAAAACCACATACAAGCATTTCAAAGCAAGACAAACGATTCAAACAAATGAGCTAAGCAATTAAGAGCCCATGGATAACCATGGATACAAAGGGTGCTAACACCTTCCCTTTGTATAACCTACCCCCGAACCCAAAATCTCCTTAAGGTCTTTTTCTGTTTCTTTTATAAACCTTTCCTTAATTGGATAAAATAAAAGTCGGTGGCGACTCTCTGATTTTCACAACTCAAAAATAAAAGAAGAGTCAGTTCGCATCCCACAAAAAATCGAGGATTATAGTGCATGTCAGATCTTTTTGGGAGGAAACTTCTAATCTTCTGAATGGAGAGATTCGTTGTCGGAGACACTTTCAAGATCGCCCTCTGTATTTTTGTCTTGCTCTTCTCCAAAGATGGCGTTGACCTGAGAGTATGTATACTCCCACTCAATGGTAATTTCAGCAGACTGAGATAAGCAATAAGGTTTGTATATCTCTTTTGGTTGACTGAAATACTCGTACTAATCATCCCATCCAATTGGGAGAATGTCTTCAATAAAAATCTGTGCACTTTGAGGAGCAATGTACTTTACTAGAAAGTCAAACTTGCCGCTTGGTTCTCCCAACATATCACAGGTTTCTTCAGGGATAGGAGGAATTTCCTTTGGTGAAACCTGACGTTGCTCAGTAGCAAGGTTTTTTATAACCTTGTCATTACTTGGCTGAATTTTGTTTTTGGATGCTTGTTAAGTGTCAAAATGTAGTTATTTTGTGTTTGTAAATAGTGGCACTTATCGATACTTTTTGTTAATACCGTTCAAATAATACCCCGTTTTGTGTATAAATACGTATACTTTGTGAATAGATGTATCTTCATATACTTTTATACTTTTTGATAGTTTTCTATTCATTTTGTAGGTATTGAGGCGTATTTGGAGCATGAGCAATAACGTGGCGAAGACACGGCTTCAAACGCGCGATTTTGAGCGGCGGAATCAATTCATTCGGCGAATAAAGCTTCGAACCGGGCGCAAATCGGAGTTATGGTTCTCAAGATATGGCCAAAACAAGATTTCAATTTTCTGTTGAGCGGGCTAAGCGGGCTTGACCGCGCTAAGCGCGGTCTGGGCGGTTTGGAAAGTCATTAAATAGGGAAAAATCACATTTTTTAGGGTTATGCTTTTGGGTATTTGTTCCCAAAGTCATCACAACCATTTTTGAGTAGGGAGAGCTTGAAAACAACAATGGAGCATTCATCTTGATGATCGGAGGTCGAATTTCTCATCGATTGGTGTTGACAAACCAAGAAATGTTTGGTTCCTCTTCTTCTCTTCTCTTTGTATTTCTCTTTTGGTGAGTTTGTATGTAAATACTCTAAACCCATGGATGTTTGTTAATCTTTTTACTAGTTGTATAAAGTTTGCTTTACAAATCTTAATCGGTGTTTCCTTGATCTTTTTGCTTAAATGTTTTGGATTTGTGTTGTTGTAGAAATAGACATCACAAATCTTGATTAGGGGGATATCTGTTAGCTTTTGATTCTAGACATCGGATTGGGGTTAACATCCACATAATATCTGAGTTTAATGTCTCTGTGTTGTTCGATCGGTTGAGACATCGTCGAAAGAGCAATATAGTTGAATTCGCGTCGGTGTTGCAGACATGGACATTGATGTGAGGGATATGTGGTGATTCTGACGAGTATTGTAGATTGAGTACGGCGGAGTGATAAATCTAAGTTTGTGAGGAGTAGTTTAGATTCAAACCAGATAAGCTATTCTCTATCAAGAATGAATTTATTTTATGTTCATATGTTATGTTTTCCTTGTTTACTTAAAACCCATTTTAACCCGAACTCAAGAACTAAGAATCCGTCGAACGGCAGTTCGGTAGCACTAATATCTGTGGACACGATAAATTCCCGGATAAATATTTCCAAATCTTTTGTTGCTTGCCTCTATATCGCTTCAACAAAATGGCGCCGTTGCCGGGGATTGGTGTTTTTATTGAATTCGCATTGCGATAGTTTCTTTGTTTTTGAGTTTTGTGAATATCGTATATTTTGTGCATATTCTCATACTTGTATATTTTCTTATATTGATACATGTTTATATTTTCATACTTATACATGTTTGTGTGTTTGATTTTGTTCCTCTTTACTTTTGCTATTTAGCAAGGTGAAGTTGGCTAAACAAATTGAACTCGGATAGTTCGTAAATTATAAATCTTCACTTTTCAATTTGTTTAGCAAAATAAGGATTTTGCAAATATTGTGTTTTATGTATATTATGTTTTTACACATACTTGTATATACTTTTGCTTTTGATTCGTTTGTTAAGTGTTTGGGCAGGACGTTTCCTTTAGGTTGCGTTTGAGGCGAAAGCATTCGCGTACCACGAGGAAGTTTCTTACCATTCACGAAACAATAAAAGGCGTCGAGCTAACGACGTAAAACGAGCACTTGTTGGGAGGCACCCCAACGGTTTTATTTTTTTGTTTTTCTGTAAATGAGATGTAAATGTGTTAAGTGGAGGCACACTGGAATTTCTGTTTTGTTGCACTGGTTTTTGTCTTTCTGGTGTAGCGCGCTTAGCGTGCTAGACCGCGCTTAGCGCAGTCTGTAGCTTTTGGCTAATGAATTCTTTTTAATGATTCATTTGACTCGCCTTTTTCCCACTTACACCAAGGCTTTATAGTTTTGTATTTTATAGTTATAATTTTAAGTCTTTTGTTGTTGTTTAGACTCAAATTTTGGCTCGATTACTTGAAGTCGCATTTGGTAATTCTTCAATTTTGATTGATTCAACATGCCAATTATGCGGTAATGATTGTCATAATTTGTACATAGCAAGGTACTCGTTTATCGCTTTCTATAGCATAGCATGTTTATGAGACTTTTCATTTGTACAATTTTCATATTATTCATTCTTTTTGCATAACTTGCTCATGACTTGAATCACATTAGTTTTCCCTTTTTACCATAAATGCGAGGTGGCTTTCCATTGTGTATATATGCGAGTGACCAACATTTCTTGTTTTAACTGGATATTATTATGTTTAATCTTTCGTTTGTATTGAATTTGTGAATGCGCGAAAGTGATCAAGGCACTTGTTTGATTTTGAGCACAACTACTATAGCCAAATGTCAATTCACCTTGTTAGAGTGTGACCATTCGTAACCCCTTTGAGCCTTTTTGTCAATATCCATATTGTTTTTGCTTAATGCATGTCTTTGAGCGTTTGGTTTTCATTTGTGTATGGATGTTGATTCTTTGTTTTCTTGAACCCTCAACTATGATTTATAGTTTGAATTTTTACCTTGCCTTAGAAAGTAGGGAGTATTCTTATTATGATGATAGTTGTATTCAAGTTGGGGAGAGGATGTTTGCTTACTCATATTGTGGTTGGTGTGAGGTTGTGAAAAAAAAAGAAAAAAAAACATGTGAAAAAGAAAGAAAAGAAAAAAGAAAAAAAATTGGAAAAAGAAAAGAACAAAAAGAGTTTGGAATAAGATTTGTGTTAATAAGTATTGTGTTTGGTGTGAAACATATGAAGAAGAAGAAGTTTGATTGAAATTATATTGTTTGAAACTTTGTGGAAGTAATTACTCCCTTAGGTTTATGCAAGTTTTTGTTTCGATTAGCTTCAGGACTTATCACTTGTTTGTTAACCAAGCCACATTACAACCTTTAAAGCCCTTGTGATTCGTGCCGTTTCGTTTTCGATACTATTTTTGGATGAACGCATAATTTTGTCTATTGTTTGCAAGTTTGTCGGGTGTGTGTCAAAGTCCCCACCTTTCGGTGTTTTTCATCTACAGATGAATTTTTGCTAGGCGTGATTCTTGATTGAGCTTGTTTTGTTTTAGAATGTTTTGTATGATTTTTGTACTTAGGATTCATTTCTTTTTCATGTTGTCGTTGTAGGATTGTGGTAAGTATTTACTTTGTTGGTACGTTTTTGTTTGAACCGTACAATTGTTTCGTTTTTCCTAATCTTGTTGATTCTTGATTCTTTGATTTTAACTTTTGAGATTTGAGTGTTTGGCCTTGTTTGAGGACAAACAAATTCAAGTTGGGGAGAGTTGTTAAGTGTCAAAATGTAGTTATTTTGTGTTTGTAAATAGTGGCACTTATCGATACTTTTTGTTAATACCGTTCGAATAATACCCCGTTTTGTGTATAAATACGTATACTTTGTGAATAGATGTATCTTCATATACTTTTATACTTTTTGATAGTTTTCTATTCATTTTGTAGGTATTGAGGCGTATTTGGAGCATGAGCAATAACATGGCGAAGACACGGCTTCAAACGCGCGATTTTGAGCGGCGGAATCAATTCATTCGGCGAATAAAGCTCAAAACCAAATAATAATAAATCACCAATTTGGTTGACATGTTGTCATTGTTAGATAGAGCATGAAATAAGCTTTTCAACGCTTCGAACCGGGCGCAAATCGGAGTTATGGTTCTCAAGATATGGCCAAAACAAGATTTCAATTTTCTGTTGAGCGGGCTAAGCGGGCTTGACCGCGCTAAGCGCGGTCTGGGCGGTTTGGAAAATCATTAAATAGGGAAAAATCACATTTTTTAGGGTTATGTGTCATACCCTAATTTTTGACCCCCCTGAGATGACATATCTTCAGGATTTTCATCAGGACAAGACAAGTTCCCAGAGCAGTCATTTCTCCATCTGGTACCTAATCGAGGATGCTCAAAGACAAGAAAGCTCAGGCAAAGGATCAATCAATACAAAGATTAGTCTCTAATACAATCATAGGGCCCAAGAACTTCATGATTGATTAGACATCCAGTCATCTGAGTACAGGTTTACTCAGGTCACCAGACTAGGGTTTTGAGCCTATCAAGGACTGAAATCAGGGATCACATTTGGGAAACCCTAAAAAACCTCAGAGGGTCATTCAAAGACATCAATCATCTTCAAATAACTCATATGACAAGATCTACTAGACATCACACTTCAATTCAAAGTCTACAGTCATTATTTTCACATGGTCGACAAATTAGGGTTTTGACCTAATTCACCAAGATAGTTGACTTTTGATCAGGGCATGAATCCAAAACTCAAGACATGATTCAAGGATCTCTACTACCTCCATATAATCCATTTATATCATCCATTTGGGGAGAAGATCTTATTTCTACACAAAAGCCCAAAAATTCACTTTGTCAGGAAAAAGTCAACTGTGAAGGATCATCATTGACTTTTAAGGTTTTTGGTCAAAAAATGACTTTCAAAGATCAATATCATCAATATATGGATGTCAAAGTCATTTGGCCAAAGAAATTCAAAGAAATTCATCAAGGATCGAAAAGTCGGGAATTAGGGTTTTTGAAGGCATGGTGAGATCTCAAAATTTCACCTACACAACTCAAAAAACTTCCAACATGAAAGTTGTAGATCTTGCCAAATAAAACAACATCTTACAAGGGAACTTTTTTCAAAAGATCAACCATTTGTGAAGTTTTGGAAATTTTGAAGTTTAGGTCATAAACACTTAGAAATTTTTCTAAGTGTTTTAACCTAGTTTTCATCCAACTTTGGGCTCATTTTTCACAAATTTCCCAAATGATTCTGAAGAAGACATAAACTAATGATTTGAAGTAGATGTTTAGGGCTTTCCAAATTGTGTTCAACCTTCTCCAAATTCAATTTGAGCTAGGAGTTATGCTTGTTCAAAGTTGGCCTCATGAAGTGAAATTATAGGTCATGAACACTTTTGGACTTTGCAAATTTTGTGCAAATAACCTCTCTTATGGATGCTACACGACCCATAACACATATGAAAACATGCCATGCATTCATTTTCACCATGCCATGATAATTGAAGAAGATTCCTAAAACAAGAACATGTGATAATGTAATGATTACATTTGAGAATTTATGGCAAATTGATGAATCACCCAAGGAATCTTCTCACCAACCAATTAGAGCTCACTTTGCATCTGAATTGTCCCCTAAGATCAGATAGAATCAATGGATAGGGGAGGTGGCTCGAAAATGCAATGATCACACTTGGATATTCTTTGAAATTTCTTCATGGCTAAGAAACCCAAACTTGCTTCACTAAGCAAGCTCACTCTCTCACTCAGTACTGAGACATTTGCCTATAAATAGGAGAGCACAATTCAGTAGAAAAACACACCAAAGCAACCATATTACTTGCTTTCTCTTTCTCTTCTCTTGTTCATTGTTTTTCAAAGTTCTTTGGCAAGAAGAATCGATTTCTTCAAACCAGAGCTTATCTTTGGGAAGTGAGCATTCTAACATCTCAAGGGAGGTCATTTGAGGTGATCCAAGCACCTGGATCACTTCTGTAGGTGGAGGAACACCATTGTTGCTCTCACTTTGGAGCATCTGCAGTTGGAGGTCCATGGAGTGATTCAGAAGGTTTCAAGGCAAGCCAATCATCCAGACACACTCCTCAGGTCATAGTGAAGCTAACCAGATGGCTGCAGCTCATCTGTAACTCGAGAATCAACACCCTCCATGTTCACTTGAAGCTGAAATCGAGGGAGGTCCATAGAACAATTCAGGAGGTTTGAGGTCATTACAAGCATTCAGTTAGCATCACTGAGCCACAAGGAAGCTTTTGGGATCATTCATACAAGCCCAGTTGCTCTCTATCATCCTCACGATCTCCATTTTCAGAGGTAAGTTTCTGAACTCCCTCTCTTTAATTTAAGTACTCTTTATGAAATAGCTCGATTCTATCTTGTTCAGCATCATCAGAGGATTGAAAACCCTCTATCATCATCCATTTATCTTTCAGCATAGTCATTTAATTTAATTTTGAAATTTTAGGGTTCTTCACGATTTCTGGTAAATTAGTTAGATGTAGTTAATGATAGTTCATGTTAGTTACATATTTAGAATCGTGAGTGAATTTAGAACAAGTTTCATGTTTACATCGTTGCAAATGGTTGAGAAACGAGTAAGTTCAGAAATTCAAAAATGGAGAGCTTGAGGTTGAAGACGAAGATGGTGGTGGCGCGCAAAATTTGAATTCTCAGGGGAGAGTTTATTTTATTTTGAATGGTGTGCATTTTATTAACGACTGAACAACTTGCCCTAGTGGCCACACATGCGCTCTTAGTCTCCTCATGCCCAAGGTCTGGGGTTCGAATCCCCCTCGCCCCAGACTTTTTGCTTCATTTATTTTTCAATGTTTTGCCACTTGTTTGAAAATATAATAAGTTGGATGTGCATCTTAAACAAACTGCGCGCGTAGCCCAGATGGTGGGTGTTTTGGCCAATGACTTGGAGGGCGTGAGTTCAACCCCTCTAGGTGACAAAACCATTTTTTTTATCACTTTTCACACTAAATTTCTTCACAACTTCACACAATTAATTCACCTATCAAAATAAATCATTTTCACTTCATTTTTCATACACCTATTATTTAATATATCTATTTTGTGAATAGTCAAAAAAATCATAAAAATATTATTTATTTCTTGAATTTTAATTAGGTTTAAAAGAGTATGTTTTTAAGTGTTTTCTTAAATACTTTAAATATATATTATCACTTTATTTTAACCTAATCACTTTGTAAATAATTATGATAAAACCCTGATTGTTTAGGTCTTAATTAAGTAAAAATCTTTATTTTTACTTTAATTAAGTTGACTTTTGTCAATTCTCAAAACTGTTTTCAATCTCTGATTAAATCAAATGATTAAGGCTTTCAAACAACAAAACCTTATATCATTTCAAATCATTTCCAACTGTTTTTATCACCAGTACTGCAAAGTACTGGGCCTCTAATAGAGTGTAAGTCCCAAAAACCTTCTCTTCTTAGCTTGTTTTCAAAACTGTATTTTCAAAATCTTCTTTCTGTTTTCAAAACATTCTTCTGGTATTTGAAGGGCATTATTCCCGGTGAAACTCTTCAGATACCTATGTGACCTTTGTCCATCTTCACTTCTTCTGTTTTCAAAAACCATTAACTGTTTATCATAAATATTTAACTGTCATCAACAAAACAACAAAAAATACTGTTGAGGCTCTGTACATACTTCTTCAATGGCCTCCACTCCATCCAGGTTAGGCTTTACAAGCTTTCAATTTACAGTCTTTATTTAAATTACTGTCAAATATAAACTGTGCATATATATATTAGTTTAGAACTACGTTTGAGTATAAACCTTAGGACAGTTAAACTATATATATATTATAGGAATATGACCTAGGATTGAGAATGTCTTCCCGGTGAAGGCTCTTTCCTAATTAGAGATCTGTAGATCAAACCCCCAAGATGAATTATTCCCGGTGAAACATCTTGGTAAAAACCTTAGAATCCAAAAATATAGGACACATCCACCCAAAGAGGAATTATTCCCGGTGAAACCTCTTACCCATTTGCTTAGAGCCAAAATAAGTTCAAAACTACATAGCTTTCTTTTGTGCTATAACAAGGACCCTCGATGACCCTCGATTAGCCTCCTCTTGGGCTTTGTACAAGGACCCACAGGCTTCTTAAAAGCATTTCCAGCTTCCTCTTGAGCTTGTATACAAGGACCCATCAGGTTTCTTATAAACATAGGAACAGGTCTTTAGTCACCTTTTAGCCTACCCTGGTGAGTTTCTTCCAATTTAAACCAGACTTTAAACAAGCTAAGTTTGTCTCAATTTTGCATTGAGTACACCTTTTGGAATGAGAGACATGGACAGTCTCTGTCACCCTTATCTTCATCAATCTTCCTTAGCAGAGTCTAGGATCCATGTTTGATCACCCTCAGCATTGAGTCAGCCTTCATCTTGGGCTTTAAACAAGAAGTCTCCACTAGATAATCTTTCTGCCATTCAAAATGTCAAAATCCCC
Organism: Vicia villosa; assembly: GCF_029867415.1. Lineage (NCBI taxonomy): Eukaryota > Viridiplantae > Streptophyta > Magnoliopsida > Fabales > Fabaceae > Vicia > Vicia villosa. The sequence goes on along the minus strand of NW_026705011.1, from coordinate 318,579 downwards.
TGGAAAGGGTTAGCCTCCAACATCTGTCTAAAATGTCAAAACCCCTAGAAAGGGTTAGCCTCCAACATCTGTCTAAAATGTCAAAACCCCTGGAAAGGGTTAGCCTCCAACATCTGTCTAAAATGTCAAAAACCCCTGGAAAGGGTTAGCCTCCAACATCTGTCTAAAATAAAATCCCTGGAAAGGGTTAGCTTCCACACATTTCTTCATTTATAAAAATCCCCTGGAAAGGGTTAGCCTCCAAAGTCAATTAATAAAAAGTCAAAAAATAAAGATTCATTTCTCTTAGGAGATAATTTCCCCAAAAGAGTCAAAACCCCTGGAAAGGGTCAGCCTCCAAAAACATGATAAAAGTCAGTCTTTTAATAGACAAATTCACCAGCTGAGTCAAAATCCCTGGAAAGGGTTAGCTTCCAAAGAAAAACAGTCTTTTTAATCTCCAGTAGAGTTAAAACCAACAAAAACAGTTAGCCTCAACCTTGGGCTTCATACAAGGCACCAAACAATAAAACTCCCCTGTCAAGAGTCAGCCTCAACCTTGGGCATTGTACAAGGCAGATAATAGAGTCTCCCCAGTGAGTTCTTCATCATTCAGTAGCCACAACCTTGGGCTTTGTACAAGGCAGATAAACCATACTTTCATGTGTCAAAGATTCCTAACACTTAGGATCTTTCCCCATATAGTCATCCATACTCAATTCATTTATTTAAGAGTCCGCCACAACCTTGGGCTTTGTACAAGGCAGAAAATAATGTTTTTCATAGCTAGAGTCAGCCACAACCTTGGGCTTTGTACAAGGCACATAAATAGAGTCTCCCTCAGTAGAGTCAGCCTCAATTCTGGGCTTTGTACAGAACACCAAATAAAATCCATCAAATAAACACTCTCCAAATAGAGTCAGCCTCAATTCTGGGCTTTGTACAGAACACTAAAATACCCTGTAATTAATCCTCAATGGAGTCATCTCCCAGAGTCAATAATATTAATTAATCAATCAAAAAGCCTCAAGCTTGGGCCTCATACAAGCCAGTTAAATTCAAATCTTTTATACAGTAGATAGACATAGCTTATCTCTATAGAGAGATATTTTTACTACTCTACCACATTCAAACAAACAAACATTTCAATTTCAATTTCAATCAAAGTCTCCCATTTAGGACTCTGAAAGACATGCTCTGGCACATCCCCAGACTTGTACACTTTCCCTAATTTGGACGAGCATCTTTCTTTCATTTAAGAGGCATCTGACTGGCATACTTGCACACACACAAGTAAGGTCCCCCTCTTGAATGAAATGAATTCAGTTATTCTGTCACTCTTTCAAAATGTTTGTGGTAGAATAGTACAAATACCTCTCTGTAGAGATGATTTCATGTCTCTTTACTGTAAACAGAGATTTAATTCCAAGCTTCAACCTTGAGCTTCAAGCAAGGCACCAAAAAAAAACATTAATTTCCCTAGTTAGTTCCCCGAACTACATTAAGCTCTGACTTCCACTAGGGATATGTAGGCATGAGGTTCACAAGGAATCTCAGCGAGCTAATAAAATACCAAAAATAGTCAGTCTGTCTATCTGTCTGTCTTTTTTAATCAATTCAATTCCTTCTCCTAACACAAAGGAGAAACTTTCCCAATCATTAGCAGCAAACACAATCACAATGACACAGAGAAGGTTCCTGTAGAGTACTACAGATATGTAGGGTGTTTAAACACTTCCCTATGTATAACCGACCTCCCGGACTCCAGAATTTCTAGTCTAGGTGAAATCCCCACACTTAGCAAACTCCTAGGGTTTAGTTGAGATCTTTTTTCCCCTTTCCTACTCGTAGGACAAATAAGAAAGTTCGTGTGATATCGTAGGAAGAACTGAAATAAAATTCATCCCACCACGGGCGCATTCTCCTTCCAAATTTCGCGTGAAGGGTCTAGCGTGCCGTCCTCCCAAGTGAAACGGGGAGGTAAAGAAAACGACACCACAGAAAAATGGCGACTCTGCTGGGGATATAAGTGTTAAAAACCTTGGTTTTTCATCCAAACCAATGGTTGACCTGTTGCTGGTCCAGCCCCAATGAGGAATTAGGGATGCCAAATTCCCCCTCAAACAAGAGAGGTCCTGCCTAACCTCTGTGTCATTTCATGTGTTTGTTGCATATATATTTGTTTATTTTGTTTATTCTGTATCGGGAAAGGGCTTGATTCCCCCTTGTGGTGAGAAATCCTATACCCGGATTTGAGTGCAACATAAGATAGGATGGAGGATGTCTTCCCGGTGAAGGCCCTCTAATCTTGGTTTCCAAGTCTACTCTTGGGATTTGCCTGGCTGGTTGTGATTAACTGCGCCACTGCATTCCGAGACTGATTTGTACCAGGAGGACCTAGAAACACATTAACCCCACTTAAAGCCTTTTTTAGGACGTAGAGCGGTGATTACGGAAGTAATTGTCACGCAGATACTACACTCAGAGAAAACTCTCTTATAGATACCAATCAACGTATCTTTAAGGTTGAGCAAAAACTCTGAGACCCCTAGAACCCGTTCTACAGGTACAAAAATCCTTAACCTTAGTTTACCATTGGGGCGGGATTTGCGTTTTGACTTCATGACCACTATACCCTTCAACGCCATGTTTGTTTAAAACTCTTGTGTGTGCATTCATGCATTCATGCATCATTCATTAATAAACAACTAAAAACAAAAAGAGTCTTTTTCGAGTCGTTTTTCAAGGAAACTAAATAACGAACGTTTTGAACTTCATAGAAAGAGAGAAACGGAGAAAGGACTTAAGGATCTATACCATGGATTACGGAAGAAAGAGAGCTAGGAAATACACCTTCAAGATTCCCCAGGTCGAGGAACTGGGAAAGCTCGGAAAACTGGTGGTCAACCCCCAGGCTTTCAAGGAGAAGTATGGAAAACTTCTGCCTTTGCTCAATACCAACATGGTGGATGGGATCCTTCCCACCTTGGTACAGTTTTACGATCCAACGTATCACTGCTTCACCTTTCCAGATTATCAGCTCATGCCTACGTTAGAGGAGTACTCTCGTCTGATTGGAATACCCGTGTACGCGCAAGATCCGTACTCCGGTTTGGAAAAGAATCCTGACGACATTATCATTGCTGCAACTACTCCTTTGAACGTAGTCGACATCAGAACTCATATGGTGAGTAGAGGAGGAATTCAAGGATTGCCCTCCAAATTCCTGTTTGATCAAGCTCGGTACTTCGTCAGCATCCAAGATATGAGCGCTTTTGAGGAAGTCTTGGCTTTGCTTATCTACGGATTGTTTTTGTTCCCTAACATTAACGATTTCGTCGACATCAACGCAATTAAGATCTTCTTAATTGGAAATCCAGTTCCAACCTTGCTTGCGGATGCTTATCACTCTGTGCATTCAAGAAACCTGCAGCGAGGAGGATTAATCACATGCTGCGTACCGTTGTTATACGAATGGTTCGTTTCGCACCTGCCAAAGTCTAGCACTTTCTGGAATATGAGGGATGGCCTTTACTGGTCACAGAAAATCATGTCTCTCACTCATACAGACATTGATTGGTGTAGTCCTGACAACGACGAAACCAAGATCATCTTCAGTTGCGGAAGTTTCCCCAACGTACCCCTTATTGGAACTAAGGGAGGAATCAGTTACAATCCAGCTTTAGCCCGTCGTCAATACGGCTATCCCATGAAAAATATTCCAAGTAATATCCAATTGGAGGGTCTGTTCTTCAAGAACATCGACGATCATGGCAACATGCTGAAGAAGGAAATTGTCCAAGCCTGGCGTCTTGTTCACAGCAAAGGGAGAAGATTGTTAGGAAAACATCTTTGCATCTCCCTGGATCCTTACCTTCAATGGGTACGCGTCAGAGCATTCAAGCTCAGGATGCCATATCAACATCAAGAACCTATTCCCCTAAGGGAACCAATTTACCTTTTCTCCACCGATGTTGAAAAACTGCAAGCGGCATTAAACAAGGTATGCCAAGAAAGGAATGCTTGGAGGAACAAGTATCGAATCGTCAACACAGAAAACGTTGAGATTCATAACATCCTAAGAAGGAAGGATGAGTTACTTGAAGTACTCGATCGACAAGTGACACAAACGTCACTTTCTCATCATATCCCTCCTGCTTCCTGGATCATCGATCAGCTCACGTCAGAGAACGCTCAGCTCAAGAAACAGAAGAAGATGTTAGAACGTGAAGTCGGCTCTTCATCAAAGTTTTAGAGTCCTTTCTCTCAGTTTCTCTGTATTTCCATTTTCAAAGTGTGTAAAAACGGCGTTTTCGCTTAATTAATAAAGTTTGATGTTTCATAACGTAATTATGGTGTTTCCTTGAAAAATAATTAACTTAATTGCATATCATACATCGCTTTAGTCGTACGCACTGACACGAGAATTGTCGCGGATCTAATAGTCACTTTCCTTTCTCCAGAAAGAGAGGAGGAGAAGGAGGTGAACCAAGACTTTCAAGCTGTCTCATCCATACAACACTCGTTCAAGTCGCAAGAAAAGAATGGAAGACTTTGAGCAAGAGAATGAAGAACTCAGAGAAGAGATTAATACTCTCAAAGGTACTGTTGAAAGACTCAATAGTATGGTAGAAGCCCTGGTAGTTGCGCAGAATCGACCAACGCCAGAAGAACCACAAAGGACTGTGGTTTCCGAGATTGTTTCTACTCCTATTCCTCAGTATACCATGCCGCCTGATCGACCTTGGGGCATGCCGTATAACTTTACTCCAGAAGGGTACATACCTCCAGCTTCTGAAGCTCCAAAAGTCACCATGGATATGCGTCCACCGGAGGGTTACAAACCTCTGGAAATTGAAGTTCCAAGAGCAACGGCAATGGGTTTCGCACAACAGAATGCTGAGATTCCAAGATCTGCTGTCATGGCTTCTCCACAGCCCATTATGCATACTTTTCCCCCGCAGGGCGGACAAGTATATCATCACGCTCCAAGTGAGGATGCTGGCGTGTATGAAAGATTGGACGAGTTCCAAGAACAGTTTCTGCAAATGCAGAAGGAACTCAAGACTCTCCGAGGACAAGATCTATTTGGAAAGAATGCTGCAGACCTCTGTCTGGTTCCAAATGTTAAGATTCCTCACAAATTCAAAGTACCAGAATTCGAGAAGTACAAAGGGAATTCATGCCCACAAAGTCATCTTGTGATGTACGCTCGAAGAATGTCAACTCAGACTGATAATCAACAATTGCTCATTCATTATTTTCAAGACAGCCTGACTGGTGCTGCACTCAAATGGTACATGAACTTGGACAGTTCAGAGATTCGTACTTTTCGAGACCTCGGAGAGGCCTTCGTCAAACAGTATAAGTACAATCTGGATATGGCTCCCGACAGAGATCAACTCCGGGCCATGACTCAAAAGGATAGAGAAAGCTTCAAGGAATACGCTCAGAGATGGCGTGAAGTTGCTGCTCAAATTTGTCCACCACTTGAAGAGAAAGAAATGACAAAAATCTATCTCAAAACTTTGAGTCCATTTTACTACGGACGAATGGTTGCAAGTGCACCAAGTGACTTTACCGAGATGGTAAACATGGGTGTGCGTTTAGAAGAAGCAGTTCGAGAAGGACGCTTGAACAAAGAACCAGAATCTTCTGTTGGTCCAAGGAAGTATGGAAGTTCTTTCCAGAAGAAAAAGGATCAAGATGTCAGCAATGTCTTGCACAAAATCAAGAAGAAATTCCAACCTCAAGTTGCAACAATAACTCCGGTTGTTAACTCAGCGCCAGCTTATCAACCTCAGGTCTCGCAACAACAAATTCAACAAAGGTCGCAGCAACCTCAGCAGCAGGTTCGACCTCCAAATTACAACAATCGGGCTCCAAGGTATCCTGCCTTTGACCCCGTACCAATGCCGTATGCAGAATTGTTTCCAACATTACTGGCAAAAGGACTCATTCAGACAAGGAGTCCTCCAAATCCTACAAACAGTTCCTCACCATGGTATAAGGCTGACCAATCTTGTCCCTATCATCAGGGGGCACCAGGTCACAATATTGAGAACTGTTTCTCTTTCAAGATTGACGTCCAACGATTAGTGAAGAGCGGAATGCTATCCTTCAAAGATACTAATCCAAACGTCCAAGCAAATCCTTTGCCGCAGCATAAAGAAGCTTCAGTAAATCTGATAGACCAACACCCCAATGTCATTCAAATCTACGACATTCGTCAGATAGGGGAAAATCTTGTCAAGATGCACGCTAAACAAGCTGGGTACGGTCATGTACCACCTCACAACTACTTCACATGTGAAATTTGTCCAAAGAATAATCAAGGATGTGCCGTAGTTCAAGCTGCATTACAAGAACAAATGGACTTAGGATGGATTCAACATATCCGAGTCAGAACTGAACATGACATCAACATGGTTCAAGGATGTCCAGGAGAATACAAAATCTACAAAGTTGAAGACCTTGAAGGATCGGTAGTCAGGTTCCACAAAACTTTAAATGGACTTGCCTACTTTGGAACAGATTTCCACGCTTACAGTAGATGCGAGAATCTGTCGAAGAAATTCACGAGGATGTTTGCGTGTTCGCAACGACATTCAAAAGCTGATGGATGACAATACCATTACTGTTCTTGCCAACAGAGAAGATGATGAAGTCTTTACCGTATCTCCTCAAATTAATCAAGATGAACCTATGCAAGTTAAGTATGATAGCAGGAAGACAGCAGTTGCACCACTAGTCATCTACTTACCAGGTCCTGTACCGTATGAGTCCAGCAAGGCTATACCATACAAGTACAACGCTACATTCATTGAAAATGGTAAGGAAATACCATTACCGTCTGTTGTCAACATTGCTGATGTTAGTCGAGTCACCAGAAGTGGACGAGTCTTCAACAGAACAACAGAAAATGTGGAGAAACCTTCGGAGGAAGTACCACATAGGCAAGACAATCATCCGACCAATGCTGTTCAAGCGAAAGAAAATGATGAGATCTTGAAGTTAATCCAGAGGAGTGAATACAACATTGTAGATCAATTACTACATACTCCGTCTAGGATTTCTGTTCTTTCCCTGCTATTGAGTTCTGAAGCTCATAGGGAAGCTCTACAGAAAGTTTTGGAACAAGCTTTCGTAGAACCAAGTGTTACTATAAGCCAATTCAACAACATCGTTGCCAACATCTCCGCCGGAACTAACCTAAGTTTCTGTGACGAAGATCTTCCTGAAGAAGGAGTGGACCACAATCTTCCACTTCACATCTCAGTTGGCTGCATGGGTGATACACTCACAGGAGTCCTAATAGACAATGGATCCTCTCTCAACGTCATGCCTAAATCAACATTATCAAGATTATCTTTCGAAGATTACCCTCTAAGAAAAAGTCATGTCATCGTCAAAGCATTTGATGGATCAAGAAAGTCAGTTTTCGGAGAAGTAGATCTTCCCATAACTATTGGACCTCAGACGTTCAAAATCACTTTCCAAGTTATGGATATTCCAGCACAATACAGTTGTTTGCTAGGTCGCCCATGGATTCATGAGGCTGGGGCAATTACTTCAACACTTCATCAGAAACTGAAGTTCATAAGAAATGACAAATTGGTAACCGTATGTGGAGAACGAGCTCTGATCGTCAGCAACCTGTCATCATTCTCCGACATAGAACCAAAAGAAGTTGTTGGAACTAAATTCCAAGCACTTTCCTTAGACAAAGGAAAGGAGAAAGCAGCGTCTATCTCTTCATACAAAGATGCAATCCAAGTTGTAAAGGATGGCACTACCAGTGGTTGGGGGCACATTAATATTCCTACCAACAACAAGAACAGAACAGGAATTGGATTCTTTCCGACATCATCAAAAGCTATCCCAGGGATTGAGGTAGTTCTCCCAATTCAAGAAACTTTCTGCAGTGGAGGTTTTCTTCAACCTGTTCAACAAACAGTCAATACCATCGGTACGGAAAACACCGATGAAGAGGAATGGTTATCCTATCTTAACAAAGCAGGATACATCTCCCTATCAGAGTCTGAACCACTTTGCTGTTATCCAAATGAAGGATCTGAAAGTAAGACTCAACCAAGCAGTGATGAAGTTACTGACAGCTTCACCACCAGAAGTCATGGTTCATCAGAAGAAGTTCCTCCTATCCCCGAAGAGACTTGGGATACATTAGGAGAACCAAGCGGAAAATTCGACTACATGGTGAAATACTCCGCTCCTGAAAGTTCAAGAATCTCTCTTGAAGATATTGTTCCAACTGGATGGAACAGTGATTTTGAGTACCTCTCTCAGCCAAAAGAGATGTATAACCCTTGCTATTCATCATCATCCTGGTGAAGTCATCATTGAGGATTATATCCCCAAGTCACCTTCCGAGGCTACGGATCTAGAGTTCACATATCTAGTCAATGCCATCTTGGGAGAAGAGCAAGACCAAAATACAGAAGAGGACGATCTCGAAAGTGTCTCCGACAACGAGTCTCTCCATTCAGAAGATTGGAAGTTTCCTCAAAAGAAAAACCGACATACTCCACTTGGAAATGGGTATGCTCACACAGCTCAGTCTGCTGAAGTAGAAGAAGATCGTCTGAGTGTTGCAAAGACAGTGGTTGGTAAATCAAGACCTACCACAGGCCAGCTTAAGCCTAAGGTTCCAGATTACTTAGTGCACAATGGGGTTCGCCACTACTGGACAGCTGTTGAAGTTTCAACTGTTGTTCGCACTCCTAAGTAGGAACTTTCACCGTTATTTTGTCCTCTCACCATAGCCCAGGGTGAAGAGATGTTTCATAGGGCTTTGCATTTTACTATTTCTTAGGAAAATGTCCCTCTTTGCTTCGCCCAAAGCAATAGAGTTTTGTTTTATAGGGTCTTTGTTTCAAGAAATGACTGTCCATAAATAAAAATGTCATTCTGTTCCTTCGTTTAGTTTTCCCTTTTCTTTTTTCGGAAATTGGTAATCCTAAAAAACACCCTTAAAAAACATCAAAATATTCCATTAACTGCATACACCGAGTCTTCCCTCGTTGTCTAAATAAAACTTATCACACATATGCAGATTAATCATAAAATACCCCGTTGAAACGTGCGACCGTATGACTTCTCCAAGCTTTGAGTTTCCTGTATTCGAGGCAGAGGAAGAAGAAGACGAAGAAATATCAAAGGAAATTTCACGGCTACTTCAACAAAAGGAAGAGGCCATTCAGCCATACAATGAGCCTCTAGAGATCATTAACCTTGGTTCCAATGGAAACAGAAAAGAGGTTAAGATTGGAGCTTCACTCAGTTCAGAGATCAGAGAGAGTTTGATACAGCTACTCAAAGAATTCTCAGATGTCTTCGCTTGGTCTTATCAAGATATGCCAGGGTTGGATACCAGTATAGTGGAGCATCACTTGCCATTAAAAGCAGAATGCCCTCCGGTCAAGCAAAAATTAAGAAGAACTCATCCGGAGATGGCCATGAAAATCAAAGAGGAAGTTCAAAAGCAGATCAACGCAGGTTTCCTCGTCACTTCAGAATACCCTCAGTGGTTAGCTAACATTGTTCCCGTTCCTAAGAAAGACGGAAAAGTCCGCATGTGCGTCGACTACAGAGATTTGAACAAAGCTAGCCCTAAGGATGATTTTCCTTTACCACATATTGATATGTTGGTAGACAGTACAGCAAAATCCAAAGTTTTCTCGTTCATGGACGGATTTTCAGGATACAACCAAATCAAAATGGCACCTGAAGACATGGAAAAAACAGCTTTCATCACCCCCTGGGGCACGTTCTGCTACCGTGTTATGCCTTTTGGACTAAAGAACGCAGGGGCAACTTATCAAAGAGCCATGACTACGCTTTTCCACGACATGATGCATAAGGAAGTGGAAGTCTATGTGGACGACATGATTGCCAAATCAGAAAATGAAGAAGATCACATACAGAATCTGACAAAGTTATTTCAACGCTTACGGAAGTTTCAGCTTCGCCTGAACCCCAACAAGTGTACCTTTGGTGTCTACTCAGGAAAACTCCTTGGTTTCATTGTCAGCAAACGAGGAATTGAAGTAGATCCAGACAAAGTCAAGGCAATTCAAGAAATGCCTTCGCCCAGAACCGAGAAACAAGTTAGAGGATTTCTTGGACGTCTGAATTACATCTCGAGATTCATATATCTCATGACTGCAACTTGCGCTCCTATTTTCAAACTTCTACGGAAAAATCAAAGTTGCGTCTGGACAGACGATTGTCAGAAAGCGTTCGACAGCATTAAGGAATATCTGCTCGAACCACCCATCTTGTCTCCTCCAGTGGAAGGAAGACCTTTGATAATGTACTTAACCGTCTTAGAAGACTCCATGGGTTGTGTCCTTGGACAGCAAGACGAGACAAAGAGAAAAGAGCATGCCATTTACTACCTGAGCAAGAAATTCACTGACTGTGAATCCCGCTACTCCATGCTCGAGAAGACGTGTTGTGCTTTGGCCTGGGCTGCCAAGCGTCTCCGCCAGTACATGATTCGACATACTACTTGTTTGATCTCTCATATGGATCCAATCAAGTACATCTTTGAGAAGCCTGCTTTAACCGGGAGAATTGCCCGTTGGCAGATGTTGTTATCAGAATACGACATTGAGTATCACGCACAGAAAGCCGTGAAAGGAAGCATTCTAGCTGAGCACCTGGCTCACCACCCACTCAATGGTCATGAATCAACCAGTTTCGACTTTCCGGACGAGGACGTCATGTACCTCAAGATGAAAGATTACGACGAGCCACTACCAGACGAAGGACCTGAGATAGGATCCCAGTGGGGCTTAATCTTTGACGGAGCTGTCAATGCTTATGGACGAGGAATTGGGGCAATCATTGTTACACCTCAGGGTACCCATATTCCATTTACTGCCAGATTAACTTTCAAATGCACAAACAATGAGGCCGAATATGAAGCTTGCATCATGGGTCTCGAAGAAGCCATGGATCTAAGAATCAAACACTTGGATGTATACGGAGATTCTGCTTTGGTCATCAATCAAATCAAAGGAGAATGGGAAACACGCCAACCAGGGCTAATTCCTTACAAAGACTACGCAAGAAGATTGTTACCATTCTTCGACAGGGTAGATTTTCATCACATTCCTCGTGAAGAAAACAATTTGGCTGATGCATTAGCCACACTCTCTTCCATGATTAGGATAAATCATTGGAATGACATTCCTCGGATCGATGTTATGCGCCTGGATAGGCCCGCTCATGTTTTCACAGTAGAAGCAATCATCGACGACAAACCGTGGTATCACGACATCAAGAACTTTCTTCAAAAGCAAGAGTACCCTCTTGGGGCGTCAAAGAAAGATAGAAAGACTTTGAGAAAGTTAGCTTGTAGATTCTTCCTGAATGAAGATGTTCTGTACAAGAGAAACTTCGACATGGTTCTGCTCAGATGCGTTGACAGAAAAGAAGCAGAAATACTCATGAGAGAAATACATGAAGGTTCCTTTGGTACTCACACCAATGGACATACCATGACAAGGAAAATACTGAGAGCAGGATATTATTGGCTGACGATGGAGTCAGATTGCTACCAGTACGCAAAGAGGTGTCACAAATGCCAGATCTACGCCGATAGAATTCATGTGCCACCATCTCTTCTCAACATACTCTCTTCCCCTTGGCCTTTCTCCATGTGGGGAATCGACATGATTGGAATGATCGAACCAAAAGCGTCCAACGGACATCGCTTCATCTTGGTAGCCATAGACTATTTTACCAAATGGGTTGAAGCAGCTTCATATGCAAACGTTACAAGACAAGTTGTCGTCAGGTTTATCAAGAATCACATCATCTGTCGCTACGGCATTCCTAGCAAGATAATCACTGACAATGGGTCAAATTTGAATAACAAAATGATGAAGGAGCTTTGTGAAGAATTCAAGATCGAACATCACAACTCATCTCCTTACAGACCAAAGATGAATGGAGCTGTAGAAGCAGCTAACAAAAACATCAAGAAAATCATTCAGAAGATGGTCATCACTTACAAAGATTGGCATGAAATGCTCCCGTATGCTCTTCATGGTTACCGTACATCAGTACGTACTTCGACTGGAGCAACTCCTTTCTCCCTTGTATATGGCATGGAGGCAGTCCTACCAATAGAGGTTGAGATTCCATCAATGAGAGTTTTGATGGAGGCAAAATTAACAGAAGCCGAGTGGTGTCAAAGCAGATTCGATGAATTGAACTTAATCGAAGAAAAGCGCATGACAGCTTTATGCCACGGACAGCTATATCAACAAAGAATGAAGAAAGCTTTCGACAAAAAGGTTCGACCTCGCACAATCAAAGAAGGCGACCTTGTACTCAAAAAGATTCAATCTTTTCTCACAGATTCGAGAGGGAAATGGACTCCCAATTATGACGGCCCCTACGTGGTCAAGAGAGCTTTCTCAGGAGGAGCCTTAATACTCACGACTATGGATGGAGAAGAATTCACCCGTCCTGTGAACGTCGACGCAGTCAAGAAATACTTCGCCTAAATAATTAAAAGAACAGCTCGCTAAGTTGAAAACTCGCAAAGAGCGGCTTAGGCAAAAAAGAGCGTCTCGGTGAATCGAAAACCCGAAAGGGCGATTCAGGCAAAAGTTAGAGACATAAAAAAATAAATAATCAATCCCGGTAGACTTAAAACCCGAAAGGGGTAGTTTACGCAAAAGTTAGGGATATATGGCAAGTAACTGTGTTCAGGACAAACTTGATCATTCAAAATCCATAGCGGAGTGTTCATCAGCAGTAGGTCATCTTCTACGAAGCACGAATACAGCGCAACTCTGGAGTGGAAGGGAAAGATAACGGTCGTCACGTTTCATCGTAGCCCTTTTCCCGAAAATTACCAATTTCCAACTTTGTAAATACTCCATGGAATCAAGCATTTGGCTGATTACCATTCCATATATAATAATTTGAGCCTTGTGCTTTTCCTTTGCAATCTAGTCTTATTCAGTTTCTTGAAATGCATTTTAAGTTTAAACAGTCAATTTCTTGAAACAAATGTTTTCATAAAATAAAAATGAATTTACTTGCAAAAATAAAGGTGAAATTTCTTTCTAAGGTTTGCAAACAATAGGAAGAATGCAAATAGTTGCTCCGAGAACGGTTGAGACTCCGGGAACCAAGATTTCCCCATGAGGTCGCTTTGCGAGCATCTCCCGATGACGGATCTTTACTTCAAATCATACTACTCACTTCGGACAGCGGACAACTGATAATCAGATATTCCCAACAGAGTTCGAACTACAAGAAGAGGACATCTTCTGCTCTACAAGAATTTCAAGTCGCAGCATAGGATTTTACATCCGCGGCAATTCTATTCACATTCACTTTACATTTTATAATTGTCATAATATTCATGCATACATTACATCACAACTGCATAGTCAAATTAGGCTTTTAATCATGAGAATGCCCGAGTCATGAGGGCATGAACTCAAGTTTCCCCTGCAAGTCCTGGAGAAACTTTTTCCTTCAAGACAACAATCCATGTGGGGAGATTTCCCCAAGCAAGTCAATAGTTGGTAGTCTCCCTCAAAGAGATAGTTTGTTCACTTTTGGAGATCCTCAGCCGAGATTCTCCCACAGAGCGACACTCGACAATCTTATTCGGATAAGATAATCTATTTCGCATTCCCCAGAGGGTCGATGAGCAGTTCTCTTCTCCAAATAGGGTGGATTCCTCGACATAATTGACAAATGGACGTTTTTTCCTCCTAAGAAAAAAAAACAGTTTGGTATTTCCCCAGCAAGGTCAAGAGATGCCACTTTTTCGTCAAAGAAAATAAATCAGAATCTCCCAGGAGATCGACACATGATTCCCCAGCGGAGTCAGCAAATGATAGTCTTCATCCAGAGGATAGTTCATAATCCCCGGCAGAAGTCAGCAAATGGCAGTCTCTTTCAGCAGAAGACAGTTTGCTCACTTTCTTTCATAACAGGGTCGACAAATGGCAGTCTCTCCCAGTAGAAGACAGTTTGTTTCCCCCAGCAGTCAGCAAATGGCAGTCTCTTTCAGCAGAAGACAGTTTGCTCACTTTCTATCATAACAAAGTCAGCAAATGGCAGTCTCTTTCAACAGAAGACAGTTTGCTCACTTTCTCACAGCAGAATCTACAAATGGCAGTCTCTCCCAGTAGAAGATCGTTTGTTCCCCTAAGAGATCGACAAATGGCAGTTTCTTCAAACAGTTTGTCTGTTTCTGGGATTTTTAATTCCCCACAGAGTCGATGAATGGCAGTTTTCCTATTAGGAAAACAGTTTGTTGATTCCCCAGGCATCAGTCGACGAATGGCAGTTTTCACCCCGAAAACAGTTCGCCCGCCTTCAAACAAAGTCGTTAGCCCCTCAAAAGAGCGCGGGCCATATGACAATCTTTCAAAGACGTCAAGTCAAAAGGGAAGATGGTGAAGTTTCTTTACTACCGTCAAATGGCGTCTCATCTCCAAGTGCTGATGAGAAGTTTGATGAGGAAACAAACCTTTGAAGTTTCTTTACTACCGTCAAATGGCGTCTCATCTCCAAGTGCTGATGAGAAGTTTGACGAGGAAACAAACCTTTGAAGTTTCTTTACAACCGTCAAATGGCATCTTATCTCCAAGCGCTGATAAGAAGTTTGACGAGGAAACAAACCTTTGAAGTTTCTTTATTTACCATCAAATGGCGTCTCGTCTCCAATTGCTGATGAGAAGTTTGATGAGGAAACAAACCATTGGAAATTTTCTCTTTATCTGAGATATTGTCCAAACACAACCGAGACCAGTTTCGAGATATGGACATCCGAAACGAAGAGAGGTTGTTTACCTTTTTCTAAGTATCAACACTTAGTTAAAGAAGATGGATTGCGCATCCAACATTGCCATCCATTCACCAGAATCCACATCAAGTATTTCTGCAGGAGTTTGTCTCCTCATCGCCCGCCAAGCGCGACAACGGGATCAAGTCATGCAAAGACTATGTCAGTTACAACATCTCAGGAGCGCCCAAAATTCGGGCATTCTTTGATATTTAAGTCTCTTTTACGCAGGAGAGATCGAGATATCAATCTCTCTCCCTCCAGATAAAAGAAACTTAAATAGGGGCAGCTGTCATACCCTAATTTTTGACCCCCCTGAGATGACATATCTTCAGGATTTTCATCAGGACAAGACAAGTTCCCAGAGCAGTCATTTCTCCATCTGGTACCTAATCGAGGATGCTCAAAGACAAGAAAGCTCAGGCAAAGGATCAATCAATACAAAGATTAGTCTCTAATACAATCATAGGGCCCAAGAACTTCATGATTGATTAGACATCCAGTCATCTGAGTACAGGTTTACTCAGGTCACCAGACTAGGGTTTTGAGCCTATCAAGGACTGAAATCAGGGATCACATTTGGGAAACCCTAAAAAACCTCAGAGGGTCATTCAAAGACATCAATCATCTTCAAATAACTCATATGACAAGATCTACTAGACATCACACTTCAATTCAAAGTCTACAGTCATTATTTTCACATGGTCGACAAATTAGGGTTTTGACCTAATTCACCAAGATAGTTGACTTTTGATCAGGGCATGAATCCAAAACTCAAGACATGATTCAAGGATCTCTACTACCTCCATATAATCCATTTATATCATCCATTTGGGGAGAAGATCTTATTTCTACACAAAAGCCCAAAAATTCACTTTGTCAGGAAAAAGTCAACTGTGAAGGATCATCATTGACTTTTAAGGTTTTTGGTCAAAAAATGACTTTCAAAGATCAATATCATCAATATATGGATGTCAAAGTCATTTGGCCAAAGAAATTCAAAGAAATTCATCAAGGATCGAAAAGTCGGGAATTAGGGTTTTTGAAGGCATGGTGAGATCTCAAAATTTCACCTACACAACTCAAAAAACTTCCAACATGAAAGTTGTAGATCTTGCCAAATAAAACAACATCTTACAAGGGAACTTTTTTCAAAAGATCAACCATTTGTGAAGTTTTGGAAATTTTGAAGTTTAGGTCATAAACACTTAGAAATTTTTCTAAGTGTTTTAACCTAGTTTTCATCCAACTTTGGGCTCATTTTTCACAAATTTCCCAAATGATTCTGAAGAAGACATAAACTAATGATTTGAAGTAGATGTTTAGGGCTTTCCAAATTGTGTTCAACCTTCTCCAAATTCAATTTGAGCTAGGAGTTATGCTTGTTCAAAGTTGGCCTCATGAAGTGAAATTATAGGTCATGAACACTTTTGGACTTTGCAAATTTTGTGCAAATAACCTCTCTTATGGATGCTACACGACCCATAACACATCTGAAAACATGCCATGCATTCATTTTCACCATGCCATGATAATTGAAGAAGATTCCTAAAACAAGAACATGTGATTATGTAATGATTACATTTGAGAATTTATGGCAAATTGATGAATCACCCAAGGAATCTTCTCACCAACCAATTAGAGCTCACTTTGCATCTGAATTGTCCCCTAAGATCAGATAGAATCAATGGATAGGGGAGGTGGCTCGAAAATGCAATGATCACACTTGGATATTCTTTGAAATTTCTTCATGGCTAAGAAACCCAAACTTGCTTCACTAAGCAAGCTCACTCTCTCACTCAGTACTGAGACATTTGCCTATAAATAGGAGAGCACAATTCAGTAGAAAAACACACCAAAGCAACCATATTACTTGCTTTCTCTTTCTCTTCTCTTGTTCATTGTTTTTCAAAGTTCTTTGGCAAGAAGAATCGATTTCTTCAAACCAGAGCTTATCTTTGGGAAGTGAGCATTCTAACATCTCAAGGGAGGTCATTTGAGGTGATCCAAGCACCTGGATCACTTCTGTAGGTGGAGGAACACCATTGTTGCTCTCACTTTGGAGCATCTGCAGTTGGAGGTCCATGGAGTGATTCAGAAGGTTTCAAGGCAAGCCAATCATCCAGACACACTCCTCAGGTCATAGTGAAGCTAACCAGATGGCTGCAGCTCATCTGTAACTCGAGAATCAACACCCTCCATGTTCACTTGAAGCTGAAATCGAGGGAGGTCCATAGAACAATTCAGGAGGTTTGAGGTCATTACAAGCATTCAGTTAGCATCACTGAGCCACAAGGAAGCTTTTGGGATCATTCATACAAGCCCAGTTGCTCTCTATCATCCTCACGATCTCCATTTTCAGAGGTAAGTTTCTGAACTCCCTCTCTTTAATTTAAGTACTCTTTATGAAATAGCTCGATTCTATCTTGTTCAGCATCATCAGAGGATTGAAAACCCTCTATCATCATCCATTTATCTTCCAGCATAGTCATTTAATTTAATTTTGAAATTTTAGGGTTCTTCACGATTTCTGGTAAATTAGTTAGATGTATTAATGATAGTTCATGTTAGTTACATATTTAGAATCGTGAGTGAATTTAGAGCAAGTTTCATGTTTACATCGTTGCAAATGGTTGAGAAACGAGTAAGTTCAGAAATTCAAAAATGGAGAGCTTGAGGTTGAAGACGAAGATGGTGGTGGCGCGCAAAATTTGAATTCTCAGGGGAGAGTTTATTTTATTTTGAATGGTGTGCGTTTTATTAACGACTGAACAACTTGCCCTAGTGGCCACACATGCGCTCTTAGTCTCCTCATGCCCAAGGTCTGGGGTTCGAATCCCCCTCGCCCCAGACTTTTTGCTTCATTTATTTTTCAATGTTTTGCCACTTGTTTGAAAATATAATAAGTTGGATGTGCATCTTAAACAAACTGCGCGCGTAGCCCAGATGGTGGGTGTTTTGGCCAATGACTTGGAGGGCGTGAGTTCAACCCCTCTAGGTGACAAAACCATTTTTTTTATCACTTTTCACACTAAATTTCTTCACAACTTCACACAATTAATTCACCTATCAAAATAAATCATTTTCACTTCATTTTTCATACACCTATTATTTAATATATCTATTTTGTGAATAGTCAAAAAAATCATAAAAATATTATTTATTTCTTGAATTTTAATTAGGTTTAAAATAGTATGTTTTTAAGTGTTTTCTTAAATACTTTAAATATATATTATCACTTTATTTTAACCTAATCACTTTGTAAATAATTATGATAAAACCCTGATTGTTTAGGTCTTAATTAAGTAAAAATCTTTATTTTTACTTTAATTAAGTTGACTTTTGTCAATTCTCAAAACTGTTTTCAATCTCTGATTAAATCAAATGATTAAGGCTTTCAAACAACAAAACCTTATATCATTTCAAATCATTTCCAACTGTTTTTATCACCAGTACTGCAAAGTACTGGGCCTCTAATAGAGTGTAAGTCCCAAAAACCTTCTCTTCTTAGCTTGTTTTCAAAAACTGTATTTTCAAAATCTTCTTTCTGTTTTCAAAACATTCTTCTGGTATTTGAAGGGCATTATTCCCGGTGAAACTCTTCAGATACCTATGTGACCTTTGTCCATCTTCACTTCTTCTGTTTTCAAAAACCATTAACTGTTTATCATAAATATTTAACTGTCATCAACAAAACAACAAAAAATACTGTTGAGGCTCTGTACATACTTCTTCAATGGCCTCCACTCCATCCA